>NC_057803.1:671385907-671388656 GCF_018294505.1 Triticum aestivum
ATCCCCACGCCGCTGCTTCGGCGGCTCCGCCTTCGTGTGCAGCTCGGCGAGGGGAACGGCTGCCGGCCGTCGGCCGCTTGCACCTCTATTCCTTGTAGCCCCTCTGCTGCTCGCCGGAGAACCTTCTCGCTAGTTAATTTTCAGTTGCAAGCTCCACCTCAGACGGTTGCAACTCCCCCCGTCGACGCTCCATGGTTGCGGCACCCAATGTGTCGCCGCCGCCACTCGTCGTCGATGCTCGCTACGACCGACGACCACCAGTAAACGACATTGAGTGGATGTAGCAAAATACATCGTTGGTAGTAGCAAAAAACACTAGTGGTGGCCACAAAAAAAGAAATTGGTCGCCGGCGTCACAGCTCCGCCACCATGGATGTAGCAAATTACCTCACCGATAGTAGCAACATCAGACGACAGTTGCTGCAAAAAGAAATTTGGTCGCCGGCATCGCAGCTCCGCCACCATGGATGTAGCAAATTACCTCGCCGATAGTAGCAAAATCAGACGACGGTTGCAGCAAAAATGTCACCGTCGTCGTGGGGTCGCAGGTCCGCCATGATGAATGTAGCAAAATCGTTTGCCGGTTGCAGCTTTTTGCGCCGCTGCTTCCAGCTTTTTGCTTCGATGGTTCCAACATTGGCAGCGACGGCGCGGTTGCAGCTCGCCGACCATCGATTGTAGCATCGCCGACCGTCGATTGGCCGCTGTGCAGGTAGCTTTTTCATTGGCCGCTTCCAGCAAAAACCTAGCCGGTTGCAGCACCGGAGCCTGCCATCTCCATCACCGGCAACGCTGGTTGTAACTTTTCGCCGGCATGCTTCCAGCAAAAAAGCCAGCCGTCGCAGCACCGGAGCGTGTCTTCTCCATCACCGACGGCTGCTGGTTTGCAGCGCCGCTTGATTGTTGTCTGGTCAACGCCATGGCTGTTCCAGCTCGCCGGGGAAGATTGCCGTGGTGTGGCTGACCATGGCTGGCAAGGAGTGGTTGCGGTGAGCGGGGATTAGAATAAGAGAGATTGGGGAAGGAAGAGATTGGGAAACGAGTGGATGTGCTAAACCGAGGAAAGGATATAAAAGGATAAGGGGAGGCGGTGGGATGGACCCAGATGCCCACGTGAAGCGATCAAAAGGTACGTGACGCGGCGTGACCGGCCGAACGCTCGGCCGGTCTGCCGTACGCAAACGTTTTCCTTTGAATAAACGGATCTACGAAAAAGGGAAAACTCCCAGGTTGTGAAGAAACAACGAAATCACTAATTAAGGAGTATTTCTTGTGGAGATCACTCCAACTTTCCCAGGTTGCGACAAGTGGTGTGTTTCAGCGATAAAAATCATAAAAAATGAAGTGATCCCCGTGCGAGGATTCGAACTCGAGTCTGTTTGCTACAGAAGCGCTGCTAGCCACCAGACCAAGCGGCAAAAGGGCTAACGACACAAATGGCAATGGCGGTCTTGTAAGCGACTGGAGCCAGCACCAAGTACACCCCGAGAGCGAACGCGGCCGTCAGGCTCGTGACCGAAGCCTCCATGAAATGCACGGGGGAGCGAAGGTGGAACTTTCTGCTCCTCCTGTTAACCATGGGAGTCCCGGAGAACATGAAGCCGACCGTGGCCATCGAGGAGCAGATGAAGGCCAGTGTGTTGGCCATCATGAACGCGTCGAAGGCGTACGTGCCTGCGAGCGTCGGTGAGCCACATGTTATTTCCTATACGTGTAAGGTAGCATATAGGTTTTTGAAACATTAAACACATTTCGGAAAATACGAAAAGAATATTTGAGGAAATGTGAACACAATTTCAAATTTCAAATAGATTGTGAAGATTTTGTGAACATTTCAAACAACCAGAACAAATATTGTGAAGGTGTTTGCACAAAAGTGTACTTTTTTATGAAAGTGTTATATTTTGAAAATGCGCAACCATTTTCTGAATTTCTGAACACATTTTCGGCAACATAAATATCTTTCTGAATACGTGAAAAAATTATGCAAATTCTAAACCACAAACATTATTTGGATTTTTGAACAAATATTTGAAGAAATAGAACATTTCATGAAGTGCTGAACAACAAATTATAACTACAAACATTTTTATAGTTTATAAACAAACGTTGAAAAATGGATTTTTTTTGGCAAATTGTGAAAAAAAATTGGAACCACGAACATATTTAAAACGTGTGAATAAATTTTGAAACATTGAACATTTGTCCAACTGGGAACAAAATTCAGAAGAACAGGAACATTTTATGAATTTGTGAACAATTTTTTTGAAATTGCAAACAAAATACAGCAGAACGCTCTAAGAAACTAACTACAGTTCCAGACATAACATTATTTGACAAAATCCCAAACTTTTTCAAGTTTTGAGTAATTTTTTGAACGTATGATTTTTTTTCACAAACGCGGCAGAGGCTCTTACCCAAACCAGTTCATATTTCAAAATTTATTCACATTTTTTGAAATGTGAATAAATTTTGAAACCACACATTATTCGAATTGTGAACAAATTTTGAAACCATGAACATTTTCCGAATTGTGAACAAATTTTGAAACATGAACAAAATTCAAATTCGTGAACGAATTGTAAACTCGTGAATATTTCCAAAGTTTGAACAAATTTTGAAATCATAAACATTTTTTGAATTGTGACCAAATTTTGAAACATGAATAAAATTTGAATTCATGAACAAAATTATAAAACCGCAATCATTTTTTGAATCTGCAAACAAATTTTGAAACTGCAATTTTTTT
>NC_057803.1:671388666-671389624 GCF_018294505.1 Triticum aestivum
ATGCGTTTTCTATTTTTTTTTTCTTCCGCGAGAGGCACGGTTGTGATTTCGTCAGAGGCATGGGCGTGCCTCTTTCGGAAAGGAAAAAAAAACTGTGTTCCCGATTTGGTTTTTGTCGGTTTTTTCATTCGGTTTTTTCGTGAAAAAAAAGTTCGTCAAAACCTATTAACATGGGATCTAGTTTTGAAGATCTCGACGTGAAGAATCCAATGGCGAAAGCGGTTCGACATTTGGACGTACGATTTAAGAGATAAAACATTTTGAATAAGGCCAGTACTAGGCGCCGGCGGACCGGCGCTAGGTTCGGCCGGTCCGGCCCCAGCCGTTGGATCTGGTACAGTACAGCCGTCCAAAAAACATTATTCGGCCCGGTCTAGCCTTCCCTTGACCCGTCTTCTTCCTCCCAACGAATCCCAAAAATATCCCCACGCCGCTGCTTCGGCGGCTCCGCCTTCGTGTGCAGCTCGGCGAGGGGAACGGCTGCCGGCCGTCGGCCGCTTGCACCTCTATTCCTTGTAGCCCCTCTGCTGCTCGCCGGAGAACCTTCTCGCTAGTTAATTTTCAGTTGCAAGCTCCACCTCAGACGGTTGCAACTCCCCCCGTCGACGCTCCATGGTTGCGGCACCCAATGTGTCGCCGCCGCCACTCGTCGTCGATGCTCGCTACGACCGACGACCACCAGTAAACGACATTGAGTGGATGTAGCAAAATACATCGTTGGTAGTAGCAAAAAACACTAGTGGTGGCCACAAAAAAAGAAATTGGTCGCCGGCGTCACAGCTCCGCCACCATGGATGTAGCAAATTACCTCACCGATAGTAGCAACATCAGACGACAGTTGCTGCAAAAAGAAATTTGGTCGCCGGCATCGCAGCTCCGCCACCATGGATGTAGCAAATTACCTCGCCGATAGTAGCAAAATCAGACGACGGTTGCAGCAAAAATGTCACCGTCGTCG
>NC_057803.1:671389634-671392107 GCF_018294505.1 Triticum aestivum
GCAAAAGGGCTAACGACACAAATGGCAATGGCGGTCTTGTAAGCGACTGGAGCCAGCACCAAGTACACCCCGAGAGCGAACGCGGCCGTCAGGCTCGTGACCGAAGCCTCCATGAAATGCACGGGGGAGCGAAGGTGGAACTTTCTGCTCCTCCTGTTAACCATGGGAGTCCCGGAGAACATGAAGCCGACCGTGGCCATCGAGGAGCAGATGAAGGCCAGTGTGTTGGCCATCATGAACGCGTCGAAGGCGTACGTGCCTGCGAGCGTCGGTGAGCCACATGTTATTTCCTATACGTGTAAGGTAGCATATAGGTTTTTGAAACATTAAACACATTTCGGAAAATACGAAAAGAATATTTGAGGAAATGTGAACACAATTTCAAATTTCAAATAGATTGTGAAGATTTTGTGAACATTTCAAACAACCAGAACAAATATTGTGAAGGTGTTTGCACAAAAGTGTACTTTTTTATGAAAGTGTTATATTTTGAAAATGCGCAACCATTTTCTGAATTTCTGAACACATTTTCGGCAACATAAATATCTTTCTGAATACGTGAAAAAATTATGCAAATTCTAAACCACAAACATTATTTGGATTTTTGAACAAATATTTGAAGAAATAGAACATTTCATGAAGTGCTGAACAACAAATTATAACTACAAACATTTTTATAGTTTATAAACAAACGTTGAAAAATGGATTTTTTTTGGCAAATTGTGAAAAAAAATTGGAACCACGAACATATTTAAAACGTGTGAATAAATTTTGAAACATTGAACATTTGTCCAACTGGGAACAAAATTCAGAAGAACAGGAACATTTTATGAATTTGTGAACAATTTTTTTGAAATTGCAAACAAAATACAGCAGAACGCTCTAAGAAACTAACTACAGTTCCAGACATAACATTATTTGACAAAATCCCAAACTTTTTCAAGTTTTGAGTAATTTTTTGAACGTATGATTTTTTTTCACAAACGCGGCAGAGGCTCTTACCCAAACCAGTTCATATTTCAAAATTTATTCACATTTTTTGAAATGTGAATAAATTTTGAAACCACACATTATTCGAATTGTGAACAAATTTTGAAACCATGAACATTTTCCGAATTGTGAACAAATTTTGAAACATGAACAAAATTCAAATTCGTGAACGAATTGTAAACTCGTGAATATTTCCAAAGTTTGAACAAATTTTGAAATCATAAACATTTTTTGAATTGTGACCAAATTTTGAAACATGAATAAAATTTGAATTCATGAACAAAATTATAAAACCGCAATCATTTTTTGAATCTGCAAACAAATTTTGAAACTGCAATTTTTTTGAATTGTGAACAAAATTTTTAACATGAAAACATTTCAAATTCATGAACAAAGTTATAAAATTGTGAATATTTTTCGAATATCTGCACAAATTTTTAAACCATAATTTTTTCCTAATTGTAAACAAATTTTAAGACATGAATAACTTCCAAATTCTTGAACAAAATTTAAAAATAGTGAACATTTTTCATATCTGAGAACAAATTTTGAAAACCGTAAACATTTTTAAAATTTGAACAAATTTTCTTAAATGAACAAATTTCAAATGTATGAACAAAATTATAAAATTGTGAACATTTTTTGTTAAACTGCGTACATTTTTTGAATTGTGAACAAATTTTGAAATATGTTGATATTTCAAAGTTCATGAACATAATTATAAAATTTTGAACAAAATTTAAAATTGTAAACATGTTTTGAATTGTAAAAAATTTGAAACAATGAACATTTGTCGAATTATGCACAAATTTTGAAACTGTGATTTGTTTATGAATTGTGCACAAATTTTAAATTAATAATGAACGAAGAAACAAAAGAAAAAAATATAAAGGAAAATGAGAGAAAATAAAAAAAAAGAATACACAGAATAAAGAAAAAACCGATTCAAGGAACCTTCTAGAAGTTTCCCAAAACCAGCTGGAGTTCACAAAACCGGGGGCGTTGGAACAGTTAAACTGACCGGCCGTTGCGTCGCTGCTGGGTCGCTCGCCTGTGCGAAGCGCTGCCAGTTTGACGCAGCAAGCGGCAAGTAGCATTTTCCGTTATTGTGGGCCTGTTATCCCCTGAGTCAGGGCTTGGGCCTGTTTTTTTCTTTCTATTTCTGCCGTTTGTCCTACGCTCGCGCTGTCTCAGTCGTTCCGTTCGGTCGCGACTGAGTTGTCTGTGCGCAGATCTCTGAATGTAGCACGGTCTATTATCACTTTGTTGTGGGCTTATCCATCTATTCGTACGTGTATTTTTCGTACATTTGCTTGGATCCCACAAGAAGGTTTGGAAGAGAATAAAACAGTGAGAGAGAGAAAACACATTACCTTGTGAGCTTATCCATTCCCTTTGTCTCTTCCTCCCTTTCTTTTTTTCCTTTTTTTGATTTTGCGTGTCCATGGTCAGTTTGTGTTCTCCGCTGCCGTCTTTTTTTTTT
>NC_057803.1:671392214-671392978 GCF_018294505.1 Triticum aestivum
GTTTTCCTATTTTTGCTTTAGTTCTTATACTTTTAATGTTTTGTAATACCTTTTGATCTGTTTTGAGATCTGTTTCTCTCTGATGTGGGCGAACCGTCATCGTACACTGTTCTTTCTTTGCCGTCGTCTCCGCCCGTCGCGGCCGCCGCTCTTGTCGCTTGGTTACGGCGGCCGCTGTCCCGGCCGCCGCACTTGTTGCCTGCTCTTACGGCGGTCTTTCTTTAGCGTCGACCGCGCTTCTCCGTTCGCGATATCGTCGTTCCTTACCGGTTGCCTTCGTGGGTTTTCTGTTTCCCTCTACCGTTTCTCCTTTTGTTCCCATTATATTTCCGGGATATGGAGATTTATGGGTTAGTTACGGGTGGGGACTACCAGCACTATCAAATGTCAAGTTTCAACTGGGTTTTGTGGGATTAGTTCTTGGTAACCATTGTGTTCCTTGCAGTTATGGCTTGTCCTTTTTGCCGTATGCCTGGTGGCCCGTGTTCTTCTGTTGATTCTTCTGTAGATGGGTTCAGTGTGGTCCTGGATAGGCGTTGTTGGAGGCGTGTTGTAAGAATGTCATTTTATAATTGTTCAATTTTTGGCACACATGCTTATTTCTTTTCGTGCTGCCCATGCTGTTTAGATTTTGATTATGATCCTTGTTTTGATTTGTTGTGCAGTATGTTCCAAGCAGTGTTAGAGCTCATCTTGCTCGTTACATCGAGGAGTGTAGGGCTTTAACCATAAGGAGGGGTGACGAAGATACTGATCTTGCTCTT
>NC_057803.1:671869568-671952290 GCF_018294505.1 Triticum aestivum
CTATGTGATTATGACACAACTGCTTCCGGTTGCATTGAGGGGGCTTCTACCGGAAAACATTCAGTTAGCCATTGTGAAGCTATGTTCATTCCTCAATGCAATCTCTTAGAAGGTAATCGATCCAGAAATCCTACCAAGGTTAAGGAGTGATGTGGCGCAATATGTTGTCAGTTTCGAGCTGGTGTTCCCACCATCTTTCTTCAGTATCATGACGCATGTCCTAGTTCATCTAGTCGATGAGATTGGCATTCTGGGCCCTGTATTTCTACACAATATGTTCCCCTTTGAGAGGTTCATGGGAGTCCTAAAGAAATATGTCCGTAACCGCGTTAGGCCAGAAGGAAGCATCTCTATGGGCCATCAAACAGAGGATGTCATTGGGTTTTGTGTTGACTTCATTCCTGACCTTAAGAAGATAGGTCTCCCTCAATCGCGGTATGAGGGGAGACTGGGTGGAAAAGGCACGCTAGGAGGGGACTCAATAGTATGTAGGGACGGGCATTCTTGGTCTCAATCACACTACATGGTTCTACAGAATTCTACCTTGGTGACCCCGTATGTCGATGAACACAAGAACATTCTGCGCTCCAAACACCCAGACCACTGTGAGGACTAGATTACATGTGAACACATCAGGAGTTTCGGCAGTTGGTTCCAAACACGTCTCAGGTGTGACAACACTGTTTCCGATGACCTGTACTCGTTGGCGAGGGAACCATCTTCGACTGTAATGACCAACAAAGGGTACGAGATAAATGCGAATACATTTTACACAATCGCCCAAGATCAAAAGAGCACCAACCAAAACAGTGGCGTCCGCTTTGATGCAGCAACCAATAGGGGAAATGACACAAATTATGGTTACATAGTGGACATATGGGAACTTGACTATGGAAATGATATTAAGGTCCCTTTGTTTAAGTGCAAATGGGTCAATCTGTCAAGAGGCGGGGTACAGGTAGACCCACAATACAGAATGACATTAGTGGATCTGAACAATCTGGGGTACACAGAAGAGCCATTCGTCCTAGCCAATGATGTGGCGCGGGTTTTCTATGTGAAGGACATGTCTACCAAACCGAGAAAAAGAAAATATAAGGAAGCGGATACATCATACGTTGAGCCAAAGCGCCACATAGTTCTTTCAGGAAAAGAGACATCTTGGGATTGGAGGGCAAGACAGACGTATCTGAAGATTATGAAAAGTTTCATGAAATTCCTCCCTTCAAAGTCAAGTCTGACCCAAGCATCTTGTTAAATGACGAAGATTATCCATGGTTACGGTGCAATAAGCAAAGAACACAAGCGAGGAAAAAGTGAAGACTTTCTATCAACAACTATTTTGATGATGCCTTTGATGTAGAATATCACTGCAGTTACATTTGAACAAATGAAAACCCTGTGTAACAGATGAGTTTTCGTCCGAAACCCTAATACTTCCAAAGAGATTGTCTATTTTGTATCCAGTTTTTGTTGTAACCCTCTCAACTTTTTAGCACATGCTATATGGGTGAAATGATGATACCATGGCAACTTTCAACCTTTTCAAAGTTCATTTGTACTGCTTTTGAATTTAAGGATCGTTTAGCTCAAATAATGAAATAATAGCAAAAAGAATGAACTAATAGCAAAAAGAATGAACTAAAAGAAAAAAGAATGAACTAATAGCAAAAAGAATGAACTGAAAATAATCAATTAAAATATTCTATTATGATCAACTAAAACAAAACTATAATATCCTTCAATAGCAAATAGAATCAACTAAAAAGCTTTTATAAAACTCCAATAGCAAAAGGAATCAACTCAAAAACTTTTATAAACCTCTAGTACTATTGAAACTAAAATTATATAAAATTTATGCAACTCAAATTATCAAAGTATTTTCTGTTCAAAACATTAAAAGCAAAAAGAATTTTCATTAAGAATTTTTTTTGTTTGAAACTTTAATAGTAAAAAGAATTATCGTAAAGAATTTTTGTGTTAGAAACTAAAATAACAAAATCTATTTTTGAATATAATGATGAAACACAGTAATATTAAATAGAAGGAAAAAGAATCACTCAAAAATCTATGTTTATAGAAAAGTTATTCAAAAACTAGTGATTCACACAAATTTCAAAAAATTCAAATTTAAACTATTCAAATTGGAAAAGAAATGGCACTAACAGAAAGTTTATATTTTTTATTACCTAAAAGCAAAAGGAACTAAAAAATAAAGCAAAAAACAAAAGAAAATAAATAATGCAAAAAACAGAAAAAAAATTTGGGAAAAAATGCCACCTACTGGGCCACTATGACATGAATACGACTAGAAACCCTACCATGGGCCAGGATTCAGGCCCGCGGAAGGCCCAATAGGCCCATCAGGCATAGTAGTGACAATTAGGCCCGTAAGCCTGCAATGGAGAGGAGCTTGAGAGGGGTGCGGCAGTGGGGCTTATAAATCACTGCCCGCCCCTCTCAACTAGTGAGGTGGGACTAAAGTTTTGGCCACGGGCAACACGAGGCTTTTGGTCCCGGTTGGTGCCACCAACCGATACTAAAGGGGGTCATTGGTCCCGGTTCATGGCACCAACCGGTACCAATGCACCCCTTTGGTACCGGTTGGTGCCACCAACCGGTACCAAAGGCGAGACCTTTGGTACCGGTTGGTGGCACCAACCGGTACTAAAGGGGGGAATTAGTACTGGTTTTTGCCACGAACCGGGACGAATCCTCTTTGTATATAAGCAGGACTTGTGAAATTTTCGTTCCAGTTCCTCATTCTCCCGCCGCAGACGCCGCCCTGTGCCCCGTCGCCGCCGTCGTCGCCGCACCGACGCCGTCGCCGCGCGCCACCCCGCGCCATCGCCGTCACCCCCGACACCGTCACCGTCGCCGCCCCGCGCCACCGCTCGACGCAGTCCTCGTCGCCGACCTCGAGCCCGCGGTCCTCATCACCAACGCGCCCTCGGCCGTGCCCTCGCCACCACCGACGCCCTCGCCCCCGCCCTTGCCCGTGCCGCGTGTCGTCCTCGTCGCCGACCTCTGCCCCGACGTGGCCCTGCCTGCCCCGACGCACCCCTGCCCGCCGTCGACGACCTCGGCCCCGCCGTGCGCCCCCTGCCCCGACGCCTCCCTCTGTGAGCACCGCTCCGCCCCTGCCCCCGCCGCCGCCGCCTCGTTGCGGCTTTTTTATATGTGATTTTTCATATATGTATGTATTTTCATATGTATGTATGTATTTTTAGATGTTTTTAGATGTTCATATATGTATGTATGTATGTATTTTTTAGATATGTGTAGTTTTTAAATGTATTTTTTGTATGCATGTATGTACTTTTTATATATATGGAAAAGAGGAAGAAGGAAGAAAAAGAAGGAGCGGAAAAAGGAAAATAAGAAGAGGAAGAAGGAGAAGAAGAAGAGAAGAAGAAGAAGAGAGGAAGAAGAGGAGAGAAAAATAAGAAGAGGAAGAAGAAGGAAAAAAAGAGGAGAAGAAGAAGGAATAGAGGAGAAGAAGAAAAATAGAAATTAGAAGGAAACGAGGAGAAGAAGAAAAATAGAAAATTTCTATTTTTCTTCTTCTCCTCTATTCCTTCTTCTTCCCCCCTTTGTTTTCTTCTTTTTTTCTTCTATTTTTTCTTCTTCTCCTCCTCTATTTCTTCTTCTTCTTCTCCTTCTTCTTCCTTTTATCGGGAACGAGGGTGTCAAGGATCGCTGAGGGGTTAACGGTTGGAAACTAGGCTAGAGGGTCGCGAGGGTCACAGAGGGGTCGAGGGTCATCGAGGCCGGTCGAGGGTCAAGGGTTTGAGGGTCGAGGATTCGAGGGTTCTAGGGTTTGAGGGTCGAGGGTCGTCGAGGCCGGTTGAGGGTCAAGGGTTTGAGGGTGGAGGGTTCAAGGGTTCTAAGGTTCGAGGGTCAAGGGTTCGAGGGTAGTCGAGGGGCTGAGGGTTCGAGGGTCGTCGAGGGGTCGAGGGGTCGAGGGTCACCGAGGGTTCGAGGGTCGAGGGTCGAGGGGTCGAGGATCGCCGAGGTGTCGAGAAGTTGCCTAGTGTCGAAGTATTGAAGAAATCCATGGCTTCATCATTAGCTAGAAGTAATGGGGGCATGATGGTACGTGTTGGGGAACGTAGTAATTTCAGAAAATTTCCTACGCACACGCAAGATCATGGTGATGCATAGCAACGAGAGGGGAGAGTGTAATCTACATACCCTTGTAGACCGAAAGCGGAAGCGTTAGAACAACGCAGTTGATGTAGTCGTACGACTTCACGGCCCGACCGATCAAGCACCGAAACTATGGCACCTCCGAGTTCTAGCACACGTTCAGCTCGATGACGTCCCTCGAACTCCGATCCAGCCGAGTGTCGAGGGAGAGTTCCGTCAGCACGATGGCGTGGTGACGATCTTGATGTTCTACCGTCGCAGGGCTTCGCCTAAGCACCGCTAGAATATTATCGAGGAGGACTATGGTGGAGGGGGGCACCGCACACGGCTAATAGATCTCAAGGATCAATTGTTATTGTCTTTGGGGTGCCCCCCTGCCCCCATATATATAGGAGCAAGGGGGGAGGCGGCCGGCCTATGGAGGAGGCGCACCAAGGGGGGAGTCCTACTCCCACCGGAGTAGGACTCCTCCTTTCCTTGTTGGAGAGAAAGAGGAGGAGAGGGACAAGGAAAAGGGGGCCGGCCCCCTTATCCAATTCGGACCAGAGGGGGGCGCAGGCCTCCTTCCTTTTGGCCTCTCTCTCTATTCCCGTATGGCCCTATAAGGCCCATATACTCCCCGGCGAATTCCCGTAACTCTCCGGTACTCCGAAAAATACCCGAATCACTCGGATCCTTTCCGATGTCCGAATATAGTCGTCCAATATATCGATCTTTACGTCTCGATCATTTCGAGACTCCTCGTCATGTCCCCGATCTCATCCGGGACTCCGAACTCCTTCGGTACATCAAAACTCATAAACTCATAATATAACTGTCATCGAAACCTTAAGCGTGCGGACCCTACGGGTTCGAGAACAATGTAGACATGACCTAGAACTATTCTCGGTCAATAACCAATAGCGGAACCTGGATGCTCATATTGGCTCCCACATATTCTACGAAGATCTTTATCGGTCAGACCACATAACAACATACGTTGTTCCCTTTGTCATCGGTATGTTACTTGCCCGAGATTCGATCGTCGGCATCTCAATACCTAGTTCAATCTCGTTACCGGCAAGTCTCTTTACTCGTTCCGTAGTACATCATCCCGCAACTAACTCATTAGTTGCAATGCTTGCAAGGCTTAAGTGATGTGCATTACTGAGAGGGCCCAGAGATACCTCTCCGACAATCGGAGTGACAAAACCTAATCTCGAAATACGCCAACCCAACATGTACCTTTGGAGACACCTGTAGTACTCCTTTATAATCACCCAGTTACGTTGTGACGTTTGGTAGCACCCAAAGTGTTCCTCCGGTAAACGGGAGTTGCATAATCTCATAGTTACAGGAACATGTATAAGTCATGAAGAAAGCAATAGCAATATACTAAACGATCAAGTGCTAGGCTAACGGAATGGGTCATGTCAATCACATCATTCTCCTAATGATGTGATCCCATTAATCAAATGACAACACATGTCTATGGTTAGGAAACATAACCATCTTTGATTAATGAGCTAGTCAAGTAGAGGCATACTAGTGACTATATGTTTGTCTATGTATTCACACATGTATCATGTTTCCGGTTAATACAATTCTAGCATGAATAATAAACATTTATCATGATATAAGGAAATAAATAATAACTTTATTATTGCCTCTAGGGCATATTTCCTTCAGTCTCCCACTTGCACTAGAGTCAATAATCTAGTTCACATCATCATGTGATTTAACACCAATATTCACATCTGTATGTGATTAATACCCATAGTTCACATCGTCACGTGATCAACGCCCAAATGGTTTACTAGAGTCAATAATCTAGTTCACATTGCTATGTGATTAACACCCAAAGAGTACTAAGGTATGATCATGTTTTGCTCGTGAGAGAAGTTTAGTCAACGGGTCTGTCACATTCAGAGCCATATGTATTTTGCAAATATTCTATGTCTACAATGCTCTGCATGGTGCTACTCTAGCTAATTGCTCCCACTTTCAATATGTATCCAGATTGAGACTTAGAGTCATCTGGTTCATTGTAAAAGCTTGCACCGATGTAACTCTTTACGACGGGCTCTTTTATCACCTCCATAATCGAGAAGTATTTCCTTAGTCCTCGCTAAGGATATTCTTGACCGCTGTCTAGTGATCTACTATTAGATCAAAATTGTATTCCTTTGCCAAACACCGAGCAAGGTATACAATAGGTCTAGTTCACAACATAGCATACTTTATAGAACCTATGACTGAGGCATAGGGAATGACTTTTCATTCTCTTTCTATTTTCTGCCATGGTCGGGTCTTGAGTCTTACTCAACTTCACACCTTGCAACACAGGCAAGAACTCCTTCTTTGACTGTTCCAATTTGAACTATTTCAAAAAAATTATCAAGGTATGTACTCATTGAAAAATCTTATCAAGCATCTTGATCTATCTATACAGATCTTGATGCTCAATGTGTAAGCAGCTTCAACGAGGTCTTGCTTTGAAAAACTCTTATTCAAGTATCCTTTCATGCTATCCAAAATTTCTATATCATTTCCAATCAACAATATGTCATCCACATATAATATTAGAAATGCTATAGAGCTCCCACTCACTTTCTTGTAAATACAGGCTTCTCAAAAAGTCTGTATAAAACCATATGCTTTGATCAACTCATCAAAGCATATATTCCAACTCCGAGATGCTTGCACCAGTCCATTGATTGATCGCTGGAGCTTGCACACATTGTTAGCACCTTTAGGATTAACAAAACCTTTTGGTTGTATCATATACAACTCTTCTATAATAAATCCATTAAGGAATGCATTTTTGACATCCTTTTGCCAGATTTCATAAAATGTGGCGATTGCTAACACGATCCGGACAGACTTAAGCATCGATATGAGTGAGAAAATCTCATCGTATTCAACACCTTGAACTTGTCGAAAAACCTTTTTGCGACAAGTCGAGCTTTGTAGATAGTAACACTACTATCAGCATCTATCTTCCTCTTGAAGATCCATTTATACAATATGGCTTGCCGATCATCGGGCAACTCCACCAAAGTCCACACTTTGTTCTCATACATGGATCCCATCTCAGATTTCATGGCCTCAAGCCATTTTGCGGATCTGGGCTCATCATCGCTTCCTCATAGTTCGTAGGTTCATCACTGTCTAGCAACATCACTTCCAGAATAGGATTACCGTACCACTCTAGTGCGGACCGTACTCTGGAATACCTACGAGGTTCTATAGTAACTTGATTTGAAGTTTCATGATCATCATCATTAGCTTCCTCGCTAATCGGTGTAGCAATCACTGGAACTGATTTCTGTGATGAACAACTTTCCAATTTGGGAGAAGGTACAATTACCTCATGAAGTTCTACTTTCCTCCCACTCACTTCTTTCGAGAGAAACTCCTTCTCTAGAAAGGATCCATTCTTAGCAACTAATGGTTTGCCTTCGGATCTGTGATAGAAGGTGTACCCAACAGTTACCTTTGGGTATTCTATGAAGACGCACTTCTCCGATATGGATTCGAGCTTATCAGGTTGAAAACCTTTTTCATATAAGCATCGCAACTCCAAGCTTTAAGAAACGACAGCTTAGGTTTACTGCTAAACCATAGTTCATATGGTGTCGTCTCAACGAATTTAGATGGTGCCCTATTAAACGTGAATGCAGCTGTCTCTAATGCATAACCCCAAAATGATAGTGGTAAACCGATAAGAGACATCATAGATCGCACCGTATCCAATAAAGTGCGGTTACGACGTTCGAACACACCATAACGTTGTGGTGTTCCAGGTGGCGTGAGCTGTGAAACTATTCCACATTGTTTTAGTTGAAGACCAAACTCGTAACTCAAATATTCGTCTCCGCGATCAGATCGCAGAAACTTTATTTTCTTGTTACGATGATTTTTCCACTTCACTCTGAAATTCTTTGAACCTTTCAACTATTTCGGAATTATGTTTCATCAAGTAGATATACCCATATCTTCTCAAATCATCTGTGAAGGTCAGAAAATAACGATACTTGCCGTGAGCTTTAACACTCATCGGATCGCATACATCGGTATGTATTATTTCCAATAAGTCAGTAGCTCATTCCATTGTTCCAGAGAATGGAGTTTTAGTCATCTTGCCCAAAAGGCACGGTTCACAAGCATCAAATGATTAATAACCAAGTGATTCCGAAAATCCATCTTTATGGAGTTTCTTCATGCGCTTTACACTGATATGACACAAACGGCAGTGCCACAAATAAGTTGCACTATCATTATTAACTTTGCATCTTTTGGCATCAATATTATGAATATGTGTATCACTACGATCGAGATCCAACAAACTATTTTCATTGGGTGTATGACCATTGAAGGTTTTATTCATGTAAACAGAACAACAATTATTCTTTGACTTTAAATGAATAACCGTATCGCAATAAACATGATCAAATCATATTCATGTTCAACGCAAATGCCAAATAAGATTTATTTAGGTTTAACACGAATCCCAAAAGTATAGGGAGTGTGCGATGATGATCATATCAGTCTTGGAACCACTTCCAACACACATCTTCACTTCACCCTCAACTAGTTTCTGTTTATTCTGTAACTCCTATTTCGAGTTACTTATCTTAGCAACCGAACAAGTATCAAATACTCAGGGGTTACTATAAACACTAGTAAGGTACACATCAATAACCTGTTTATCAAATATACCCTTGTTCAGTTTGCCATCCTTCTTATCCACCAAATATTCAGGGTATTTCCGTTTCCAGTGACCATTTCCTTTGCAGTGTAAGCACTCAGTTTCAGGCTTTGGTTCAGCTTTGGGCTTCTTCATGGGAGTGACAACTTGCTTGTCATTCTTAGTTGAAGTTCCCTTTCTTTCCCTTTGCCCTTTTCTTGAAACTAGTGGTCTTGTCAATCATCAACACTTGATGCTCTTTTCTTGATTTCTACCTTCGTCAATTTCAGCATCACGAAGAGCTCGGGAATCGTTTTCGTCATCCCTTGCATTATAGTTCATCACGAAGTTCCAGTAACTTGGTAATGGTGACTAGAGAACTCTGCCAATCACTATCTTATCTGGAAGATTAACTCCCACTTGTTTCAAGTGATTGTAGTACTCAGACAATCTAAGCACTTGCTCACTAGTTGAGCGATTCTCCTCCATCTTTTAGCTATAGAACTTGTTGGAGACTTCATATCTCCCAACTCGGGTATTTACTTGAAATATTAACTTCAACTCCTAGAACATCTCATATGGTCCATGACGTTCAAAACGTCTTTGAAGTCCCAATTCTAAGCCGTTTAAGCATGGTGCACTAAACTATCAAGTAGTCATCATTTTGAGCTAGCCAAACATTCATAACGTCTGCATCTGCTCCTGCAATGGGTTTGTCACCTAGCGGTGCATTAAGGACATAATTCTTCTGTGCAGCAATGAGGATAAACCTCAGATCACGGATCCAATCCGCATCATTGCTACTAACATCTTTCAACACAATTTTCTCTAGGAACATATCAAAATAAACATATGAAAGCAACAACACAAGCTATTGATCTACAACATAATTTGCAAAATACTACAAGGACTAAGTTCATGATAAATTTAAGTTCAATTAATCATATTAATTAAGAACTCCCACTTAGATAGACATCCCTCTAATCCTCTAAGTGATTACGTGATCCATATCAACTACACAATGTACGATCGTCACGTGAGATGGAGTAGTTTCAACAGTGAACATCAATATGTTGATCATATCTACTATATGATTCACGCTCGACCTTTCAGTCTCCGTGTTCCGAGGCCATATCTGTTATATGCTAGGCTCGTCAAGTTTAACCTGAGTATTCCGCGTGTGCAACTGTTTTGCACCCGTTGTATTTGAACGTAGAGCCTATCACACCCGATCATCACGTGGTGTCTTAGCACGAAGAACTTTCGCAACGGTGCATACTCAGGGAGAACACTTCTTGATAATTAGCGAGAGATCATCTTAAAATGCTACCGTCAAACTAAGCAAAATAAGATGTATAAAAGATAAACATCATATGCAATCGAAATATGTGACATGATATGGCCATGATCATCTTGCGCCTTTGATCTCCATCTCCAAAGTACTGTCATGATCTCTATCGTCACCGGCACAACACCATGATCTTCATCATCTTGATCTATATCAATGTGTTGTCACATGGTCGTCTCGGCAACTATTGCTCTTGCAACTATTGCTATCGTATAGTGATAAAGTAAAGCAATTATTTGGCACTTGCATCTTATGCAACAAAGAGACAACCATAGGACTTCTGCCAGTTGCCGATAACTTCAACAAAACATGATCATCTCATACAACAACTTATATCTCATCACGTCTTGACCATATCACATCACAACATGCCCTGCAAAAACAAGTTAGACGTCCTCTACTTTGTTGTTGCAAGTTTTACGTGGCTGCTACGGGCTTAGCAAGAACCGTTCTTACCTACGCATCAAAACCACAACGATAGTTTGTCAAGTTAGTGTTGTTTTAACCTTCGCAAGGACCGGGTGTAGCCACACTCGATTCAACTAAAGTGAGAGAGACAGACACCCGCCAGCCACCTTTAAGCACGAGTGCTCGTAACGGTGAAACCAGTCTCGTTAAGCGTACGCGTAATGTCAGTCCGGGCCGCTTCATCTCACAATACCGCTGAGCCAAAGTATGACATGCTGATAAGCAGTATGACTTGTATCGCCCACAACTCACTTGTGTTCTACTTGTGCATATGACATCTACGCATACAACCTAGGCTCGGATGCCACTGTTGGGGAACGTACTAATTTCAAAAATTTCCTACGCACACGCAAGATCATGGTGATGCATAGCAACGAGAGGGGAGAGTGTAATCTACATACCCTTGTAGACCGAAAGCGGAAGCGTTAGAACAACGCGGTTGATGTAATCGTACGTCTTCATGGCCCGACCGATCAAGCACCGAAACTACGGCACCTCCGAGTTCTAGCACACGTTCAGCTCGATGACGTCCCTCGAACTCCGGTCCAGCCGAGTGTCGAGGGAGAGTTCCGTCAGCACGACGGCGTGGTGACGATCTTGATGTTCTACCGTCGCAAGGCTTCGACTAAGCACCGCTAGAATATTATCGAGGAGGACTATGGTGGAGGGGGGCACCGCACACGGCTAATAGATCTCAAGGATCAATTGTTATTGTCTTTGGGGTGCCCCCCTGCCCCCATATATATAGGAGCAAGGGGGGAGGCGGCCGGCCTATGGAGGAGGCGCACCAAGGGGAGAGTCCTACTCCCACCGGGAGTAGGACTCCTCCTTTCCTTGTTGGAGAAGAAAAGAGGAGGAGAGGGAGAAGGAAAAGGGGGCCGGCCCCCTTGTCCAATTCAGACCAGAGGGGGCGCATGCCTCCTTCCTTTTGGCCTCTCTCCTCTATTCCCGTATGGCCCAATAAGGCCCATATACTCCCCGGCGAATTCCCGTAACTCTCCGGTACTCCGAAAAATACCCGAATCACTCGGAACCTTTCCGAAGTCCGAATATAGTCGTCCAATATATTGATCTTTACGTCTCAATCATTTCGAGACTCCTCGTCATGTCCCCGATCTCATCCGGGACTCCGAACTCCTTCGGTACATCAAAACTCATAAACTCATAATATAACTGTCATCGAAACCTTAAGCGTGCGGACCCTACGGGTTCGAGAAGAATGTAGACATGACCTAGAACTATTCTCGGTCAATAACCAATAGCGGAACCTGGATGCTCATATTGGCTCCCACATATTCTACGAAGATCTTTATCGGTCAGACCGCATAACAACATACATTGTTCCCTTTGTCATCGGTATGTTACTTGCCCGAGATTCGATCGTCGGTATCTCAATACCTAGTTCAATCTCGTTACCGGCAAGTCTCTTTACTCGTTCCATAGTACATCATCCCGCAACTAACTCATTAGTTGCAATGCTTGCAAGGCTTAAGTGATGTGCATTACCGAGAGGGCCCAGAGATACCTCTCTGACAATCGGAGTGACAAAACCTAATCTCGAAATACGCCAACCCAACATGTACCTTTGGAGACACCTGTAGTACTCCTTTATAATCACCCAGTTACGTTGTGACGTTTGGTAGCACCCAAAGTGTTCCTCCGGTAAACGGGAGTTGCATAATCTCATAGTTACAGGAACATGTATAAGTCATGAAGAAAGCAATAGCAATATACTAAACGATCAAGTGCTAGGCTAACGGAATGGGTCATGTCAATCACATCATTCTCCTAATGATGTGATCCCATTAATCAAATGACAACACATGTCTATGGTTAGGAAACATAACCATCTTTGATTAATGAGCTAGTCAAGTAGAGGCATACTAGTGACTATATGTTTGTCTATGTATTCACACATGTATCATGTTTCCAGTTAATACAATTCTAGCATGAATAATAAACATTTATCATGATATAAGGAAATAAATAATAACTTTATTATTGCCTCTAGGGCATATTTCCTTCAGTACGAAGTTCTCCAAAGTTATTCTGGAACAGAGTTCCGGATAGGATAATCCTCCATTTGGTACAAAATTTAGCACAAGCCTTCCAAATAGCGATATTCGGAAGGCTCTTGTTGTACTTTTTACCAAAAAGCAAATTATCCTATCTGGGATTCCGATCCAAAATAACTTTGGAGAGCTTCGTACCATCATGCACCTGTTACTTGCGCCTAATGATGAAGACATGGTTTTGTTTGAATCCTTTGACACTACACAAATGTCGGACAATCATGAGAGGGACGCAGTCGATACACCCCCTCTCTGATAACTTCGACAAGAGGGGGGTCGATATATATACCCCCTCCCCAATAACATTTTTTTCTATGTATATGTCGTCGTTGTCGATATACCCCCTCCCCAATAACTTTGATATATCCATCTCTCATGTTTGTATATTAATTGCCACGATGTAATATTTGCAGAAAGTATGGATCATCAAAGAGACTTCAATCAAGAAGAGATATTGGGGACATAATCCGTGACGGAGGTGATGTAGTCACGTCATTTCTCAACGACATCGAAGAAGGTCTACAAGGAGAGGAAGCAGGCTGCGTTGATCAAACAATGGAGGAGGGTCATGATTGTGATGGTGGCTTCGGCGACCGTGATGACGGCTCCGATCACTGAACGGAGTCGGGACAAGGCTGAGCAGGACCTGATTGTTAAAGGGGTCGAACCAGAGACATCGCATTGGCCAGACCGTGGTAGGACTTGGTTCTTCGGGGCTGGTGGAGCATTGGACCCAGAAACAGGGAAGTGCTGCTGGACGGACGAGCAACGTGCAACACCCGTCACAAAGCTTTGGAAAGCAATCAACGAAGTGCGGGAAGGGAAGTTCGTTCCTGACAGAGAGAAAGACGAGCTCACAAGGGCCCTCGGGAATCCTGAGCACCGTGGACGAACATGAGGCACGCCAGGCTCCGTTCCATGGAAGGTTGGGTTTCCCAACACAGGCGGTTACAAAACCCAAGAGAGGAGGAGGAAAGTGGAGCAGAGCGAACCGCAGGAGCTTAAGGCAAGGGTAAGAAAGCTAGAGGAACGAGATGCTGAGAACCAGCAGCTGCGACATCCTACCAAAGATGCTACCCCGGAAGCTACCCTGCCATCTCAATGGAGAAGGAGCGTGGCTTCCACCGAGCTCGTTCAGCAGCCTGACTTGTTGGCGGGTCCTAGCTACCCCGTGGATTTTATCATGGATTCACAACAGTGCCACCTTATGACGCAATGGGATCAGCTCAAAGTCAAGGCGGCTGTCGGCTCTATGTTCCCTCCTTCACCCGGAGCAACTTTTCACTCCCGTCCGATTCCACAAGGCTATTCTGTTGTGATGGTGGACGAAATAACAGAGGGATTTGAGGAGCTCAAGCTTGACCACCCTATAGGTGAGGGGGAGACTCAGCTGGGTCTTGCTATGCATACTCCGTATCTATGGCGGAAGGAGCACATCAAGCTTCTGAACTTCATGGCTCCTGCTAGTCAGCTGGGCACTCCACCTCCTATGCCTCCTCCTCCTCCTCCTCCAGCGAGTGATCCACCTCCTCCTCCTCCTGCTCCAGTGCATGAGGGCGGTAGTACTCCGCCTGCTCCGGCCCGTCCGAGCAGCCCGCCTCCTCCTTCGATGCCTCGTAAGCGATGGCGGAACACAGACGCCGCCACTCCGGCTGCTCTGGCGCATCGTAGTAGTCCGCCTTCGGCTGCTTCGCCTCTTAACGAACGAAAGAAGATAGTTGTAGCCGCTCCGGCTACTCCGGCGTCTAGCAGTACAACCAGAGGCGGGAGGCAATACAGATACGGTCCATCGTCTGTCAAGCCTCTAGAACGGGAGGCAGTACAGCCAGAAGCAGAACGAAGAAAAGGGAAACAAATTCCCCAGCTCGGCAAACAAGCAAGGAAATCGTGCCCCCCGCTCAATGTGTCTAGTGATATCGTTGCTAATCTTCCGGGGGTGCTGCCCGGTACCAACCCTGGAGAATAGATGGCCGACGACGATGCAATAATTTTTGGAACAATGGAGGTGGAGATATTCAGGTTCGAGCACAGGAAGCCTCTCGTCAGACCTGGTACTTCCCTAACAACGATGATGCAAAGATTCCATGATTGGTACATGGACATCTGCACGAAGTCTGGGAAAAAAAATACTTTGTCGCTATCGGTTAAAGAAGAGCACGACCTCATTGGAATTGATGTATTGTCAGTTCCGTTTGAGGAGTTCTTCCAGTTCTACAATCAAATGGCCCTCGATAAAACAATCATGACTTGCTACTTTCTGTAAGTACTACTTCTCTGTAATTAGTTAAATCTCTATATATAGCTCAGCCTTTCATTGCATGTATATATAATTATCCTCACTCAGTGGAGAAGCTACAGAGAATAACTTGGGCAGGCCAGACTGAAGGTAAAGCCTATGTTTTCTATCTGCATGGCCTAGTTTTAGCAGTAGGCTCACTGTATTGGTACAAACAAGGGTGGGCCATAGCATTGTTTTGTTTCAACGTAGCTCCACCACTGTCCTCACTATATTATGCATATTAAAGATTGCCGAATTGAAGAAAAGACAAGTAGGTGATATTGGGTTCATTAACACAAATCTCATGGATGAATGGAGTGTTAAACATGATGCCAGACAAATCGACGCCAAGTTGCTCACATCATTACTTCAAAATAAAAAAAAGCTACAATACTCTTTCCTTATGAATACAAGTGAGTGTTACTGTCTTCTGCATATTTGGTTTCCCTTATTACTCGAGGTTATAGTAATGTAATTGATGAGTTATGCATGCATGCGCAAGTACCACTTTATTCTGCTAGAGATTAAGCTTAAGCAGGGACTAGTAACCGTCATAGACTCCAAACGAAAAAATCCGGAGTAGTATGCGACCATGACTAAAATGCTCGAGAAGTAAGTTCAATTGATCATTATCGCACCATATCGGCAACTTTGTTCATTTCCTGATATCAAGTACTTGTTTTCTATGTCTGGCAGGGTTTGGAAAAAGTTCACTGCACAAGCTCCGGGACTGCAGGCGCAACTGTGATTTAACCACCCGAAAGTAAGTACTAGCTAGCTACTAGCTAGTTCCGCGCATCTCCCATTGATTCTAGCTAGTTTCATCAATACCATTTAGCATGCTTGCTTATCAGTTTGGTTGACCTCTATTTCTTGTAAAGTGGTTGTGGCAGGAACCTAGGGATGATTTGTGTGGATACTACATTTGCGAGTTCATACACCACACCACCTGTGAGCGGGGCTACTCTAAACAACAGTATGAAGTGCGTAAGCAATAATATTCACAATTTTTTATTACCATCATTTGTGTTCAGTTTCATTCATATATATGTATTGACACCCTTCTTTAAATTAGATGTGGCAGGCGCGGGATGAACTACTACCACAAGATCGCATACGAGCAATTCAAGAGGAATTGGCGGGATTCTTTCTTGACCACGTCATCAACAAACACGGAGAATACCATGTGGAAGTTGGGTTCAGATGTTAGGGGACGTAAGAGATCTTATATTGTATATATATATATATGTAGCCAGTAGCGTCAGATAGATATACGAAAACTTGTTGTTCGACCAATCTATCGGAGAAGGAGAGGTCGATCACTTCTCTGTGTTCATATGACGATCTTCTGTACTTAATTGTTTCCTTCATTTGCTTACTAGCTAGATAGCATGTCGAGCCCTCTCTATACGTAGCGTCGACCAAGCACGGAGATAAGAGAGGACACTCCTCTCTATTAGCTAGCTAACACAATATATGAAACCCCTAAATTAACCATACAAAACCCCCCAACCCCCCTCCCTTAAAAAAACAAACCCAGCCCCTAAACTGCTGACGCATGGAGGCCTTTTGGTCTCAGTTGGTGGCGCCAACCGGGACAAAAGGTCCCCCTGCCTGGGCAAGCCGCTACGGCCACGTGGAGCCCTATCTGTATCGGTTCCCGACCGAACCGGGACTAAAGGTGGAGGGATTTAGTTACGACCCTTTACTCCCGGTTCATGAACTGGGACAAATGGCCCTCACGAACCGGTTCGAATGGCCCTTTTTCTACTAGTGGTTTGCTCAACGCTGTTGATGTAGCCGAAACTCTTCTCGTTCCGACCGATCGAGTACCGAACGTACGACACCTCTGAGTTCTGCACATGTTCAGCACGATGACGTCCCTCGAGCTCTTGATCCAGCAAAGGGTCGAAGGAGTAGATGAGTTTCGTCAGCACGACGACATGGTGACAGTGATGGTGATGTGATTCAAGCAGGGCTTCGCCGAAGCACCGCGACAATATGACCGGAGGCATAAACTATGGAGGGGGGCGCCGCACACGGCTAAGAGCAATTGTGTGTCTCGTAGGGGCGCCCCACGTATATAAAGGATGGAGGGAGAGGAGGCCGACCTAAGGTGCGCCCCAAGTGGGGGGTCCTACTAGGACTCCTAGTCCTATTCGCCCCCCTTACTTCTAACGAAGGGGGAAAGAGAAAAGGAGAGGGAGAGGGAGAAGGAAAGGGGGGCCGCACCCCTTCCCCTCATCCAGTTCAGACTCCCCATGGGGGGCACCCCTTTGCGGGCTGCCTTGCCTCTCCCCCATGACCCATGTGGCCCATTACTTCCCCCGGGAGGTTTCGGTAACCCCTCGGTACTCTGATAAATACCCGAAACACTCCGGAACCATTCCAGTGTCCTAATACCACCTTCCAATATATCAATCTTTACCTCTCGAACATTTTGAGACTCCTCGTCATGTCTGTGATCTCATCCGGGACTCTGAACAACCTTCGGTAACCAAAACACATAACTCATATAATACATATCGTCATCGAATGTTAAGCGTGCGGACCCTACGGGTTCGAGAACTATGTAGACATGACCGAGACACCTCTCCGGTGAATAACCAATAGCAGAACCTGGATGCTCATATTGGTTCCCACATATTCTATGAAGATCTTTATCGGTCGAACCGCAACTTTAACATACGTTATTCCCTTTGTCATCGGTATGTTACTTTCCCGAGATTGGATCGTTGGTATCTTCATACCCAGTTCAATCTCGTTACCGGCAAGTCTCTGTACTCGTTCCGTAATGCATCATCCCGCAACTAACTCATTTGTCACATTGCTTGCAAGGCTTCATATGTTCTGCATTACCGAGAGGGCCCAGAGATACCTCTCCGATACTCGGAGTGAAAAATCCTAATCCCGATCTATGCCAACCCAACAAACACCTTCGGATATACCTGTAGAGCAACTTTATAATCACCCAGTTACGTTGTGACCTTTGATAGCACACAAGGCATTCCTATGGTGTCTGGGAGTTGCATAATCTCATAGTCGGAGGAATATGTATTTGACATGAAGAAAGCAGTAGCAATAAAACTGAACGATCATTATGATAAGCTAACGGATGGGTCTTGTCCATCACATCATTCCACTAATGATGTGATCCCGTTCATCAAATGACAACTCATGTCCATGGGTAGGAAACTTAACAATCTTTGATCAACGAGCTAGTCTAGTAGAGGCATACTAGGGACACGGTGTTTTGTCTATGTATTCACACATGTATCAAGTTTATGGTTAATACAATTTTAGCATGAATAATAAACATTTATCATGAATAAGGAAATATAAAATAACAACTTTATTATTGCCTCTAGGGCATATTTCCTTTAGTCTCCCACTTGCACTAGAGTCAATAATCTAGATTACATTGTAATGAATCTAACACCAATGGAGTCTTGGTGCTCATCATGTTTTGCTCGTGGAAGAGTCTTAGTCTACGGGTCTGTCACATTCAGATCCATATGTATTTTTGCAAATCTCTATGTCTCCCTCATTGACCAAATCTCGGATGGAGTTGAAGCGTCTCTTGATGTGTTTGGTCTTTTTGTGAAATGTGGATTCCTTTGCCAAGGCAATTGCTCCAGTATTATCACAAAAGATTTTCATTGGACCTGATGCACTAGGTATTACACCTAGATCGGATATGAACTCCTTCATCCAGACTCCTTCATTTGCTGCTTCCAAAGCAGCTATGTACTCCACTTCACACGTAGATCCCGCCACGACGCTCTTCTTGGAACTGCACCAACTAACAGCTCCACCATTCAATAAAAATACATATCCGGATTAGTGTCAAAGCTAGAATCGACATAACCACTTACGACAAGCTCTTTGTCACCTCCATAAACGAGAAACATATCCCTTGTCCTTTTCAGGTACTTTAGGATGTTCTTGACCACTGTCCAGTGATCCACTCCTGGATTATTTTGGTACCTCCCTGCTAAACTTATAGCAAGGAACACATCAAGTATGGTACACAACATGGCATACATGATAGAACCTATGGCTGAGGCATAGGGAATGACTTTCATTTTCCCTCTATCTTCTGCAGTGGTCAGGCATTGAGTCTGACTCAACTTCACACCTTGTAACACAGACAAGAACCCTTTCTTTGACTGATCCATTTTGAACTTCTTCAAAACTCTATCAAGGTATGTGCTTTGTGAAAGTCCTATCAAGCGTCTTGATCTATCTCTATAGATCTTGATGCACAATATATAAGCAGCTTCACTGAGGTCTTTCATTGAAAAACTCTTATTCAAGTATCCTTTTATGCTATTCAGAAATTATACATCATTTCCAATCAACAATATGTCATCCACATATAATATTAGAAATTCTATAGAGCTCCCACTCACTTTCTTGTAAATACTGGCTTCTCCAAAAGTCAGTATAAAACCATATGCTTTGATCACCTCATCAAAGCGTATATCCCAACTCCGAGATGCTTGCACCAGTCCATAAATGGATCGCTGGAGCTTGCACACTTTGTTAGCACCTTTAGGATCGACAAAACCTTCGGGTTGCATCATATACAACTCTTCTTTAAGAAATCCATTAAGGAATGCAGTTTTGACATCCATTTGTCAGATTTCATAATCATAAAATGCGGCAATTGCTAACATGATTCAGACAGACTTTAAGCATCGCTACGTGTGAGAAAGTCTCATCGTAGTCAAGTCCTTGAACTTGTCGAAAACCTTTTGTGACAAGTCAAGCTTTATAGACAGTAACATTACCATCAGCGTCAGTCTTCTTCTTGAAGATCCATTTATTCCCTATGGGTCGCCGATCATCGGGAAGATCCACCAAAGTCCACACTTTGTTCTCATACATGGATCCTATCTCAGGTTTCATGGCCAAAAGCCATTTATCAGAATCTGGGCTCATCATAGCTTCTTCATAGTTTGTAGGTTCGTCATGGTCAAGTAACATGACCTCGGGAAAAGATTATTGTACCACTCTGGTATGGATCGTGCTCTGTTTGACCTACGAGGTTCTGTAGCAACTTGATCAGAAGTTTCATGATCTTTATCATTAGTTTCCTCTCTAGGTGGTGTAGGCATCATGGGAACAGATTTCCTGGATGAGCTACTTTACAAATTGAGAGTAGGTACAATTACCTCATCAAGTTCTACTTTCCTCCCACTCTCTTCTTTCGAGAGAAACTCCTTCTCTAGAAAGGTTCCGTTCTTAGCAACAAAAATCTTGCCTTCAGACTTGTGGTAGAACGTGTACCCAATTGTTTCCTTAGGGTATCCTATGAAGACACACTTCTCCGATTTGGGTTCGAGCTTATCAGGCTGAAGCCTTTTGACATAAGCATCGCATCCCCAAACTTTAAGAAACGACAGCTTAGGTTTGTTGCCAAACCACAGTTCATACGGTGTCGTCTCAACGGATTTTGACGGTGCCCTATTTAACGTGAATGCAGTTATCTATAATGCATTACCCCAAAACGATAGTGGTAAATCGGTAAGAGACATCATAGATCGCACCATATCTAATAAAGTGTGGTTACGACGTTCGGACACACCATTATGTTGTGGTGTTCCAGGTGGCGTGAGCTTTGAAACTATTCCACATTGTTTTAAATGAAGGCCATACTCGTAACTCAAATATTCACCTCCATGATGAGATCAGAGAAACTTTATTTTCTTGTTACGACGATTCTCCACTTCACTCTGAAATTCTTTGAACTTTTCAAATGTTTCAGATTTGTGTTTCATTAAGTAAATATACCCATATCTAGTTAAAGCATCTATGAAGGTCAGAAAATAACGATACCTGCCACGAGCCTCAACACTCATTGGACCGCATACATCGGTATGTATTATCTCCAACAAGTCATGAGCTCATTCCATTGTTCCGGAGAACGGAGTTTTAGTCATCTTTCCCATGAGGCATGGTTCGCAAGTATAAAATGATTCATAATCAAGTGATTCGAAAATTCCATCTTTATGGAGTTTCTTCATGCGCTTTACACCGATATGACCCAAACGGCAGTGCCACAAATAAGTTGCACTATCATTATCAACTTTGCATCTTTTGTCATCAATATTACGAATATGTGTATCACCATGATCAAGATTCAACAAAAATAGACCACTCATCAAGGGTGCATGACCATAAAAGATAATACTCATGTAAATAGAACAACCATTATTCTCTGATTTAAATGAATAACCGTATCACACTAAACAAGATCTAGATATAATGTTCATGCTAACGCTGGCACCAAATAACAATTATTCAGGTCTAAATCTAATCTCGATGGTAGATGTAGAGGTAGCGTGCCGACGGCGATCACATCGACCTTGGAACCATTCCCGACGCGCATTGTCACCTCGTCCTTAGCCAATCTTCGTTCGATCCATAGTCCCTGCTTCGAGTCACAAATATGATCAACTGAACCGGTATCAAATACCTAGGCACTACTACAAGAATTAGTAAGGTACACATCAATAACATGTATATCAAATATACCTTTGTTCACTTTGCCACCCTTCTTATCCGCCAAATACTTGGGGCAGTTCCGCTTCCAGTGACCAGTCCCTTTGCAGTAGAAGCACTCAGTTTCAAGCTTGGGTCCAGCTTTGGGTTTCTTCCCGAGAGTGACAACTTCCTTGTCATTCTTATTGAAGTTCCCCTTCTTACCCTTGCCCTTCTTCTTGAAACTAGTGGTCTTGTTAACCATCAACACTTGATGCTCCTTCTTGATTTCTACCTCCGTAGCCTTTAGCATTGCGAAGAGATCGGGAATAGTCTTTTCCATACCTTGCATATTTTATTTCATCACGAAGCCTTTGTAGCTTGGTGGCAGTGATTGAAGAACTCTGTCAATGACACAATCATCTGGAAGATTAACTCCCAGTTGGGTCAAGTGATTATGGTACCCAGACATTCTGAGTATGTGCTCACTAACAGAATTCTTCTCCTCCATCTTGCAGCTATATAACTTGTTGGAGACTTCATATCTCTCAACTCGGGCATTTGCTTGAAATATTAACTTCAACTTCTAGAACATCTCATATGGTCCATGACGTTCAAAACATCTTTGAAGTCCCGATTCTAAGCCGTAAAGCATGGCACACTGAACTAACGAGTAGTCATCAACACGCGACTGCCAAACATTCACAATGTCTGCAGTTGTTGGGGCAGGTGGTACACCTAGCGGTGCATCAAGGACATAATTCTTTTATGCAGCAATGAGGATAATCCTCAAGTTACGGACCCAGTCCGTGTAGTTTCTACAATCATCTTTCAACTTAGCTTTCTCTAGGAACGTATTAAAAATCAATGGAACAGTAGCACGGGGCATTGATCTAGAACATAGATATGCAAAAAGACTATCAGGACTAAGTTCATGATAAATTAAGTTCAATTAATCATATTACTTAAGAACTCCCACTTAGATAGACATCCCTCAAGTCATCTAAATGATACGTGACCCCAATCAACTAAACCATGTCTGATCATCACGTGAGATGAAGTAGTCATCAATGGTGAACATCTCTATGTTGATCATATCCACTTTATGATTCACGTTCGACCTTTTGGTCGCTAGTGTTCCGAGGCCATATTTGTATATGCTAGGCTCGTCAAGTTTAACCCGAGTATTCCGCATGTGCAAAACTGGCTTGCACCCGTTGTATTTGAACATAGAGCTTATCACACCTGATCATCACGTGGTGTCTCAGCACTAAGAACTATCGCAACGGTGCATACTCGGGGAGAACACTTATACCTTGAAATTTAGTAAGGGATCATCTTATAATGCTACCACCGTACTAAGAAAAATAAGATGCATAAAGATAAACATCACATGCAATCAAAATATGTGACATGATATGGCCATCATCATCTTGTGCTTTTGATCTCCATCACCAAAGCAACGTCATGATCTCCATCGTTACCGGCTTGACACCTTGATCTCCATCGTAGCATCATGGTCGTCTCGCCAACTATTGCTTCTATGACTATCACTACCGCTTAGTGATAATTACATGGCGTTTGTATTTCATACAATAAAGCGACAACCATATGGCTCCTGTCAGTTGCCGATAACTTTTTAAAAACATGATCATCTCATACAACAACATATATCACATCTTGTCTTGACCATATCACATCACAACATGCCCTGCAAAACCAAGTTAGACGTCCTCTACTTTGTTGTTGCAAGTTTTACATGGTTGCTACGGGCTTCTAGCATGAACCGTACTTACCTACGGCACAAAAAACACAATGGTGGTTTATCAAGTTTGTTGTTTTAACATTCACAAGGACCGGCTGCAGTCAAATTCGATTCAACTAAAGTTGGAGAAACAGACACCCGCTAGCCACCTTTATGCAAAACTAGTTGCATGTTTGTCGGTGGAACCGGTCTCATGAACGCGGTCATGTAAGGTTGGCCCGGGCTGCTTCATCCAACAATACCGCCAAATCAAAATAAGACATTGGTGGTAAGCAGTATGACGATCACCGCCCAGAACTCTTTGTGTTCTACTCATGCATATCATCTATGCACAGACCTGGCTCGGATGCCACTGTTGGGAAACATAGCATGCAATTTCGAAAAAATTCCTACACTCACGCAAGATCTATCTAGGAGATGCATAACAACGAGAGGGGTAGAGTGTGTTCATGTACCCTCGTAGACCAAAAGCGGAAGTGTTTGCTCAGCGCGGTTGATGTAGTCGAACGTCTTCTCGTTCCGACCGATCGAGTATTGAACGTATGACACCTCCGAGTTCTTCACACGTTCAGCACGATGACATTCCTCGAGCTCTTGATCCAGCAGAGGGTCGAAGGAGTAGATGAGTTCCGTCAGCACGGCGGCGTGGTGACAGTGATGGTGATGTGATCCGTGCAGGGCTTCGCCTAAGCACCGCGACAATATGACCGGACAATATGTCAACATAAGCTATTCCCTTTGTCATCGGTATGTTACTCGCCCGAGATCCGATCATCGGTATCTTCATACCTAGTTCAATCTCGTTATTGGCAAGTCTCTTTACTCGTTTCGTAATGCATCATCCTGCAACTAACTCATTAGTCACATTGCTTGCAAGGCTTCATTTGATGTGCATTGCCGAGAGGGCCCAGAGTTACCTCTCCGATACTCGGAGTGACAAATCCTAATCTCGATCTATGCCAACCCAACAAACACCTTCAGAGATACCTGTAGAGCATCTTTATAATCACCCAGTTACGTTGTGACGTTTGATAGCACACAAGGTGAGGGAGTTCCGGACTAGGGGGTGTCCGGATAGCCGAACTATCATCATCGGCCGGACTCCAAGACTATGAAGATACAAGATTGAAGACTTCGTCCCGTGTCCGGATGGGACTTTCCTTGGCGTGGAAGGCAAGCTTGGCGATACGGATATGTAGATCTCCTACTTTTGTAACCGACTCTGTGTAACCCTATCCCTCTCCGGTGTCTATATAAACCGGATGGCCCTAGTCCATAGGACGAACAACAATCATGCCATAGGCTAGCTTCTAGGGTTTAGCCTCCTTGATCTCGTGGTAGATCTACTCTTGTAACCCACATCATCAATATTAATCAAGAAGGATGTAGGGTTTTACCTCCATCAAGAGGGCCCGAACCTGGGTAAAAACATCGTGTCCCTCGTCTCCTGTTACCATCCGCCTAGACGCACAGTTCGGGACCCCCTACCCGAGATCCGCCGGTTTTGACACCGACATTGGTGCTTTCATTGAGAGTTCCTCTGTGTTGTCACCGATAGGCTCGATGGCTTCTTCGATCATCATCAACGACGCAGTCCAGGGGGAGACCTTCCTCCCCGGACAGATCTTCGTATTCGGCGGCTTTGCACTGCGGGCCAATTCGCTTGGCCAACTGGAGCAGATCGAAAGCTACGCCCCTGGCCGTCAGGTCAGATTTGGAAGTTTGAACTTCATGGATGACATCCGCCAGGACTTGATCTTCGACGGATTCGAGCCACACCCGAGCGTGTCGCACTGTCATGTCGGACATGATTTAGCTCTGCCGCCGAACAGTACCCTGGAGGCCGCACTCGAGCCCGCTCCGATCCTCAATACGGAGCCGGCCGCGCATATCGAGGATGGATGCCTGGACACCGCCTTGGGGGCTGCAACCTCTACGGTGATAGAGCCGAACACTGACTTTGTCCCTCATAAAGCTCGCGACTCCAAGGTGCCGGACTCCTCGCCGGACTTCGAACCTCCCGCGCCCGCCCTGATCGAATCCGATTGGGCGCCGATCATGGAGTTCACCGCAGCGGACGTCTTTCAACACTCACCTTTCGGTGACATCTTGAGTTTGCTAAAATATATCTCGTTATCAGGATAGGCCTGGCCGGACTGCGGTCAGGACAGTTGGGACGCGGACGACGAAGAAATTCAAAGCCCACCCACCACCCACTTGGTAGCCGCTGTCGATGATTTAACCGACATGCTAGACTTCGACTCCGAGGACATCGACGGTATGGACGACGATGCCAGAGACGACCAAGAACCAGCGCCCACTGGGCACTGGACAACCACCTCATCGTATGACATATACATGGTGGATATCCCAAAAGATGGGAATGGCGAAGGAACAGAGGAAGATGACCCCTCCAAAAAGTAGCCCAAGCGCCGGCGTCAGCGGCGCCGCTCTAAATCCCGCCACAGCAAGAATGAAGACTCCGGCACCGGAGACAATAATACACCGGACAGTGCCGAAGACAACCCGCTCCAGCAAGATGTAGCGCAGGAGGACGGAGACGCCAGCCCTTATGAAGGAGCGGCAGGAGAAGAGGCAGAGGATTATACGCCTCCCTCCGGAGACGAAGCGAGCCTCGACGATGACGAATTCATCGTGCCTGAGGATCCCGTCGAACAAGAGCGTTTTAAACGCAGGCTTATGGCCACGGCGAACAGCCTCAAGAAAAAGCAGCAACAACTTAGAGCTGATCAGGATCTGCTAGCCGACAGATGGACTGAAGTCCTCGCGGCCGAAGAGCATGAGCTCGAACGCCCCTCCAAAAGCTACCCTCAACGCAAGCTGCTCCCCCGATTAGAGGAGGAGGCTTACGAACCCGCATCACCAGGAGACAATACGGCTGACCGACCACCCCGTGGTCGCGACAGAGTGGCCTCTAGGCCCTTCACAAGACCCGTACCCCAGCATCGCTCGAAAAGCACACGGCCACATGGGAACACTCCGGACTTGCGAGATATATTGGAGGATAAGGCAAGACAATCAAGATCGATCTACGGATCGCGCGGGCGTCCCACGATACATGACGACAATCGTCGCGCCGGACACAGTAAGTCCGGCTGGGCCGAACAAAGTAGACCAAGCTCCCTTGAGCTCCATCGTGATATCGCCCAGTACAGAGGCGCCGCACACCCACTATGCTTCACAGATGAATTAATGGATCATCAAATCCCCGAAGGGTTTAAACCCGTCAATATTGAATCCTATGATGGCACAACAGACCCCGCGGTTTGGATTGAAGACTATCTCCTTCACATCCACATGGTTCGCGGTGACGATCTTCATGCCATCAAATACCTCCCCCTCAAGCTTAAAGGACCAGCCCGGCATTGGCTCAACAGCTTGCCAGCAGAGTCAATTGGGAGTTGGGAGGACCTGGAAGCCGCATTCCTCGATAACTTCCAGGGCACTTATGTGCGACCACCAGACGCTGATGACCTAAGCCACATAATTCAGCAGCCAGACGAATCGGCCAGGAAATTCTGGACACGGTTCTTAACCAAGAAAAACCAAATCGTCGACTGTCCAGATGCGGAGGCCCTCGCGGCCTTCAAGCATAACATCCGCGATGAGTGGCTTGCCCGGCACCTGGGACAGGAAAAGCCGAAATCCATGGAAGCCCTCACATCACTCATAACACGCTTCTGCGAGGGTGAGGACAGCTGGCTAGCACGCAGCAACAACCTCAGCAAAAATTCTGGCAGTCCGGACTTCAAGGACCGAAATAGCAGGCCGCGTCGCAACAAAAACAAACGCCGCATTAACGGCGATCATATTGAGGATACGGCAGTCAATGCCGGATTCAGGGGCTCTAAACCCGGTCAGCGGAAAAAGCCATTCAAAAGAACTACGCCGGGTCCGTCCAATTTGGACCGAATACTCGACCGCTTGTGCCAGATACACGGCACCCCCGAAAAGCCAGCTAACCACACCAACAGGGACTATTGGGTATTCAAGCAGGCAGGCAAGTTAATTGCCGAAAACAATGACAAGGGGCTACATAGCAATGACGAGGGCGAAACCCAACCGCCGAACAATAGAGGACAGAAGGGTTCCCCCCCACAAGTGCGGACGGTGAACATGATATACGCAACGCACATACCCAAAAGGGAGCGGAAGCGTGCACTTAGGGATGTCTACGAGATGGAGCCAGTTGCCCCGAAGTTCAACCCATGGTCCTCCTGCCCGATCACTTTTGACCGAAGTGACCACCCCACCAGCATCCGCCACGGTGGATTCGCCGCACTGGTCTTAGACCCAGTGATCGATGGATTTCACCTAACCAGAGTCCTGATGGATGGCAGCAGCAGCCTGAACCTGCTTTACAGGATACAGTGCGCAAAATGGGCATAGACCCCTCAAGGATTAAACGTACCAAAACGACCTTTAAAGGCGTCATACCAGGTGTAGAAGCCAATTGTACAGGCTCAATTACACTGGAAGTGGTCTTCGGATCCCCGGATAACTTCCGAAGCGAGGAGTTAATCTTCGACATAGTCCCGTTCTGCAGCGGCTATCATGCCTTGCTCGGACGTACTGCGTTTGCAAAGTTCAATGCGGTGCTGCATTACGCATACCTCAAGCTCAAGATGCCAGGTCCTCGAGGAGTCATCACGGTCAACAGAAACACTGAACGTTCTCTCCGCACGGAGGAACATACAGCGGCTCTCGCGGCAGAAGCGCAATGCAGCCTCTTAAGGCAATTCTCGAGTCCGGCCTTTAAGCGGCCGGACACAGCTAAGCGCGCCCGGAGTAACTTACAACAAGTCCACCTGGCACGTTCCGAGCACGCGTAGCAGTGCGGCCCCAACCCTAGCTCCTGCGAAACGTTAAAGCAGATCCTTCGCGTACACCATTACGCTCTGAAGATACCATGGGCATGGGGAGAGGGGCACGACCACGATAAACCAAGACTGCGGCTCAACCGCACCAGGGGCTCTCAAGTGTGTCGTTCTTTTTTATTTTCTTTTTACCTTTTATTTTTTACCCACAGGACTCCGTTTGTGAGAGGCCCTGTCCGGCAGCAGATCTGCCGAACTCACGATGCAACAGCCAGGAAAGGATAAAGGCTACAACGAATATACAGGTGGTCTCCGTTATGAGCATTTTTATACACCAATCTGCAGCCTACCTCTGGAGGGGGACATGTTTAACAGTCCCATACCTTGCTTATCGCACTATTTGTATCGTTCTGCATTCGTAGCAGCACTTATTGAATAAAACAATGCAGCACCTTTTTGCTTATAATTGCATTTCCTTTTAATACATATGTTCATCCACGGCATATTGCATCCGTACACTTTGGTACGGCTAATACACACCAGGGGCTTATGTTCCCCGCATTATGGTGTGATGAGTCCGAACACTTTCACAAGTGCGGCACCCCGAACTTATAGCACTATATGCATCGGCTCCGAATCATGTCTTGGGTCAATAGTTGGGTTTGCCCGGCTCCCATGTTTTGGTACCTCACGTTCCGTTATATCGGTTAAGGTAGCACTGGGAGAACCACTGTGATTGCGCCCCAGTTGAGCTGGGTTAACGCCTCAGTGGAGAAAGCTAAAACTGACCGTCATGATGAGGCGAGAGCCGGTCGCTGTTCGAGAGGTTTTTTGTGAGTCCTTAAAGACTTATGCTGCTTAGAGCGAGGAGCCGGATACTGTCCGGCCAAGGCGTGGATAGCGCCCCAAATTCGGCCTTCCGAAGACTAGGGGCTTCGCCGAAATTTAAAATTATAGAATTCTATGGCTAAGTGAGAGTGTTCAAGCATTATAAGTCTGGTTGCCTTGTTCGCTGTGTCGAGCGCCTCCCTAGCTGGACCCAAAAATGGGAACAAGAGCGCTCGAGTTTATCCCGAACACCCCAGCACTCGTGGCATGGGGGCTGAAGCAGACGACTTGCCATCTCTCAGATTTGATAAACAGCCGCACATAAGGTAATATTTTAAATTAACAAGCGTTGCTTAGCGCATATGAACCAAGTTTTCAGTGCACATGATAACAAAATGCGAGTCTACTCAAATATTACATCTTTGGAGCACTCACCCGCAATAGTGCGGGCGCCCTTCAGCACACTCTTATAATACATCTCGGGCGTGCGATGCTCCTTGCCCTCTGGTGGGGGGTCCGTCACAAGCTTCTGGGCATCCATCTTGCCCCAGTGCACCTTTGCGCGGGCAAGGGCCCGACGGGCACCCTCAATACATGTGGAATGCTTGATGACTTCAACCCACAGGCACGCATCCACCAGCCGCCGCACTAGGCCGAAGTAGCTCCCAGGCACGGCCTCCTTAGGCCACAGCCGAACTATGAGGCCCTTCATGGCTTGTTCGGCTGCCTTGTGGAGCTCGACCAGCTGTTTCAGCTGGTCGCTAAGGGGCACCGGATGTCCGGCCTCAGCATACTGAGACCAGAAGACCTTCTCCGTCGAGCTCCCCTCCTCGGCCCGGTAGAATGCGGCAGCATCGGACACGCTACGAGGAAGATCTGCGAACGCTCCTGGGGAGCTCCGAATTCGGGTAAGCGACACGTAATTAACACTCACATGCTTACTTTGCATGAAAAATGCCTTACCCGCTGCTATTTTCTTTACCGCCTCGATCTTCTGGAGGGCCTTGTAGGCTTCGGCCTTAGCGGCTTTGGCACTCTCAAGAGCCGTTGCAAGCTCAGACTCTCGAGTCTTCGAGTCACGCTCCAGGCTCTCATGTTTCTTCACGAGATCCTGGAGCTCTTGCTGTACCTCCGCCACCCGCGCCTCCTGTTTCTCTCGCTCGGTGCGCTCCACAGCCGCATTGCGTTCGTCCGCGGCCACCGCCTCTTTCAGGGTCGCCACCTCGTTAGTGGCCCCTGCAATACCCAAGTTATCCTTGTCATTTTTCTTGCAACTAAATCCTTTTCTGTAAGGTACAATTTTCATAAGGTATTACTCACCTTCTTTTTCCTCGAGCTGCTTCTTGGCACGGCCGAGCTCGTTCTCGGACCGCTCGAGGTTTTCCTTCAAAGTATTGACCTCCGCAGTCAGTGCGGCGGAGGTCAGCAGCACAGCCTGCAATCCCATATTGACATATTTTCATGACTCCTGCGTTTATCTTTCTAAAGATCCTCGGTCCGGCTTTTCTTTCCGAACACCGAACCGAGCATCAGGGGCTATTGTCTATGCGGTACCATTTTACATATATTGAAATTCTTACCTCAAAGCCTGTTAGAAGGCTGCTGCAGGCTTTGGTCAGCCCGCTCTTGGCGAGCTGAACCTTCTGAATCACCGCACTCATACCAGTGCGGTGTTCCTCTTTGATGGAGGCGCCGTTGAGCGCCTCCAGCAAATTATCCGGCACCTCTGGTTGGACAGAGGCAGCCGGCGTCGCAGTCTTGCCCTTCTTACGAAGGGGTCGCCCGCCGGACTCCAGAGCCACTGTGGGTTCCGGGGCTGAGTCCGGTGCAAAGTCCGGGAGGTTGTCCTGTGACACCTCCGGGGCCCTCTCCTCCTGGTGGGTCCCTTCCTGGGATCCCGCCTCGGCATCGTCCGCATCACGGGGGGTGGAGGCAGTCGGAAGAGAATCCATATTCGACGCCCCTAAGGACCCGCTCGACGAAGTGGGGAGATCATCCTTAGGCGGACTGCAGGGTTGTATGCGGCATTAGAAAGACATAATGTGGCGAAAAATGAAAACCTTGAAGTTATTCGGGAGTCCGGATACTGACGATCTCGCCAGAGGCTTGGCCCTTGGAGGCCAGTCCTCGTCGTTGTCACTGGCGTTGGCGGAACAGTCCAGGGGAAGAGTTTTTACATTCTTGGACCCTTTGGCCTCCCTTGTTGGGGAGGCCTTCCTTTTCTTCCCTTCCCCCGCTGGGGGAGAGGCTTTCTTCTTCTCCTCCTCGCCCTGGTGGGAGGAGTCGGCCTCGGATTCATCATCTGATAGCACCTGAAAACAGGAACTCTTCCGAGTCCCCGTGGCCTTCTTCTTGGCCTTCTTCTCCGGCACCACGTGGGGTGCCGGAGCCAGCAGCCCTGTTAGGCGGGCGTCAGCTGGGTCCTCTGGCAATGGGGCCGGATAGATAGCCTGTGCGGCCTTCTTCAGCCAGTCCTGTCAAAGGAAAGGGAATTTAGATCCCGCATAGAGTCAAACTATGCAAAACAAGCATCCCTTAAAGGACAGAATAACTTACTTCTTCAGCTGGACGCTCTAAGCTGAATCCGCGATCTTCGGTAGTGGATGCGGGAGCCTTGGCGCCCTTGAACAGCACCTTCCAGACCTCTTCGTACGTAGTGTCGAAGAGCCCATTCAAAGTCTGGTGCTGCGCCGGATCGAACTCCCACATATTGAAGCCCCGTCGTTGGCACTGGAGAATCTGGCGGATGAGCATGACCTGGACTACTTTGACAAGCTTGAGCTTCTTGTCCACCAGCTTTTGGACGCAGACTTGGAGTCCGGTCAGCTCCTCTGAATCGCCCCAAATCCGGCCGCTCTCTTTCCAGGAGGTGAGCCGTGTGGGGATGCCGGATCTGAATTCGGGGGCCGCTACCCATTCGGGGTCACGCGGCTCGGTGATGTAGAACCACCCCGATTGCCACCCCTTGATGGTTTCCACGAAAGTGCCTTCCAGCCACGTAACGTGGGACATCCTGCCCACCATGGCGCCTCCGCACTCCGCTTGGCTGCCCTTCACAACCTTCGGCTTGACACTGAAGGTCTTGAGCCACAAGCCGAAGTGGGGCTGGATGCAGAGGAAGGCCTCGCACACGACGATAAACGCCGAGATGTTGAGGATGAAATCCGGGGCCAGATCATGGAAATCCAGGCCGTAGTAGAACATGAGCCCCCGGACAAAGGGATGGAGCGGGAAGCCCAGTCCGCGGAGGAAATGGGGGAGGAATACTACCCTCTCATGGGGCTTGGGGGTGGGGATGAGCTCTCCCTCGATGGGGAGCCGGTGCGCGATGTCGTTGGACAAGTATCCGGCGTTGCGCAACTTCTGGATCTGCCCCTCCGTGACGGAGGAGGCCATCCACTTGCCTCCTGCTCCGGACATAGTTGGAGAAGGTTGAGGTGAGATGTGCGGGCTTGGGCGCTGGAGCTCGAGTTCGCGGAGATGGATAAGCCAAGGAGGAAGAAGGCGCAGGTAAAAAGGTTGGATCTTTATCCCCTTATATGGGCGGACGGAAACATGCGTCCCCACCGGCCTAATAAAACTCGCTTATCCCCCAAGCGCCGCAATCAATGGCGCGGTTGGGTTACCCACGTCCGTATTGATGGGAATTCCGTAATAAGGGGAACACGATCTCTGCTTCGACAAGACGTGCCAAGGAAACCGCCTCGCTAAACGCGTTGAGGTGAACAACAAAAACTATTCGAGTAAAGGCTTGGAAGTGGTGTGACGTCACGCCACAGAATACGTCAGCAGATTGATCTTGTGTAATATTATTCTCTCTACAGTGGTATGTGGAATTTATTTTTGCAGAGCCGGACACTATCCTGGTGTTCACAATCTTCTATAAATTATTCGGAGGAGGAACCCGCCTTGCAATATGCGCGCTGGACTCGTCGTCATTGAAGCCTGGTTCAGGGGCTACTGAGGGAGTTCCGGACTAGGGGGTGTCCGGATAGCCGAACTATCATCATCGGCCGGACTCCAAGACTATGAAGATACAAGATTGAAGACTTCGTCCCGTGTCCGGATGGGACTTTCCTTGGCGTGGAAGGCAAGCTTGGCGATACGGATATGTAGATCTCCTACTTTGTAACCGACTCTGTGTAACCCTAGCCCTCTCCGGTGTCTATATAAACCGGATGGCCCTAGTCCATAGGACGAACAACAATCATGCCATAGGCTAGCTTCTAGGGTTTAGCCTAATTGATCTCGTGGTAGATCTACTCTTATAACCCACATTATCAATATTAATCAAGCAGGATGTAGGGTTTTACCTCCATCAAGAGGGCCCGAACCTGGGTAAAAACATCGTGTCCCTCGTCTCCTGTTACCATCCGCCTAGACGCACAATTCGGGACCCCCTACCCAAGATCCGCCGGTTTTGACACCGACACAAGGCATTCGTCTGGTGTCCGGGAGTTGCATAATCTCATAGTCAGAGGAATATGTATTTGACATGAAGAAAGCAATAGCAATAAAACTGAACGATCATTATGCTAAGCTGACGGATGGGTCTTGTCCATCACATCATTCCACTAATGATTTGATCTCGTTCATCAAATAACAACTCATGTCCATGGCTAGGAAACTTAACCATCTTTGATCAACGAGCTAGTCTAGTAGAGGCATACTTGGGACACGGTGTTTTGTCTATGTATTCACACATGTATCAAGTTTCCGGTTAATACAATTCTAGCATAAATAATAAACATTTATCATGAATAAAAAAATATAAAATAACAACTTTGTTATTGCCTCTAGGGTATATTTCCTTCACATAGCATGCTAGGAGTGGAAATGTAAAGGCAATATCAGTTGACAATAATCACGTTATGCAGGGGATAGGTAATGAAGACCAACTATAACATCGATATTCTAATGCAAGCAATGTGGACGAAAGCACTATGATGTTTCAGAATGGCGGATGTTTTTCTTGCCTGGACTCCATGATTGGTACATCCGCAGACCTTTGTCGTAGCTCACATCATCTCCGAGTCCTATCCGTGAAGAAGCCAAACACTAGAAGGATCCAGTCAACATATGCATCTTATAACTACGGGAAAGATCCATCGTGCTCACGGAATGCAATGCATGCCATGACATGGGTGATGTGCAAGTTAACTTAATGCAACATGAATCGAGTTAAATAGAGCTAACATGCAGAAGGTAAAGCATCTTAAAGAAAGAAATTGATACATGCTTTAAAACCACTGCAATTTTAGTTGATGCAAACACGTATGGAAGTTGCGTAAATCGAATGTAGGGATTATTCTGATTAAGATGGCATACTGGATCATATTTTATTACCTAGGAAGAAAATATATGAATTGTGTCATTTATATAATGCAATTTAAATGTATGCATCATTTTAGAATGTCAAACATGAATGCAAATTACAAATTCATGACAAACAATTTTCTGAACAAGTTTCATATATAACATTTCAAATTTGGAGCTATCAGCTATGGATTAAAATATGGGGCATATTCAGGTCAAAGCCCATTGCATGAACTGATGTAGACGACCGAGTTGTGCAGTAGTACGACAGTTGCATCTTCACCTGCCAGGCCGACATATGCATCGGCGTCGGCGCCCCTAGTGCCCTCCCAGACCCTGGTCCCTATCCCAAGGTGCTGCCCTTCTTTAGGAGGTGGTGGGTAGCTGGCCGCCAAGCTATTTTCTCCTTGCTTCTTTGGACGCTGTAGTGCGTGTTGCGGGTCACCAAGTTGATCTTGCGGGCGGCCACCACCTTTTGTTCCTCCTCCTCAGGCTCTAACAACACTACGAATAGGTCCATGCAACGGCGGACGGCAAAAAGAGAGGGAACAGGGCGGACAGCGACGACGATCGGCTAGAGAGGGTGGGAATGTGCAGGCTTTGGCTTGAAAACAGTATGAATGTGGCGAAATGCTTGTGCTCCGGGAGTTTCGATAGATTTGGGTTGTCCTAGTCCTATATATGACGAAGGTCTCTACTCCCGCAAACTCCCCAAACTTGACATCTAGGTGGGGTTTTGGATAGACTGGAGTTGTCTTATGTGATGAAGGTCCATTCAAAAAAAAAGGAGGATAGACCCCGAGAAAAGCAATTCTCCCATGCACGGGAGGTCCCGTGCATGGGAGAGCCCTCGATTTGCTTTGAGATCCGGAAACATGCATAGGTACTTAAAATTGACGCTGTTTCTTTTACCACATGCAAGGGCACTGTCCAGCAACCTTACGCTCCACTATTTCATACTTTTTCATCGTATTCCTGAGTTTAAATCTATTCTGTCTTTTGTCCCAAAAGTCTTAGTTATAATTTGTTTACATGTTTTTGTTTATGATGACTTGGACTTTAAAACGAGACCACTTTTGAATATATATTTAGATAAGTTTTAATATACAAATTTTCAAACATGGTGATTCAGTTGTCAAAATAATAATTTCTAAAAATATATTCAATCTCGGTCTTGTTTTAAAGATCTTGTCAGAAGAAACTCGATTTTACAAAAATAATGTAAGTCAAACTTTTAGTTCAAAATATATTAGACATATATTTATCTGAATGAAAACTACATCAGTAGGGAATAATATTTGATTGCATATTATACTAGGAGAGGGAAAACACTATGCATATGATGTCAGAGATTCGATACATCATAAATAAAAAAATGATGGATGCATGCACGTTGTATAGACCCCCGCCTATGCATCCGAACGATGCATGCGATCATTTTATTAATTATTCACAGAGGCCATACAAAATAATATATCAGTCAGCCTAAAGCCACCATCTAGACAACACCTGTTACTGCTCCTATCCCATTGATGAAGGTGTGCCGAATATCCGGGCCTAATACCAAACGAACATCGCACAAAACCCTAACATCTAAAGCCGGATGCCCCAGCCCAGCCACACACCGGGACTGGGTCCCATACCGGTCCGACGCACTCTCGAGGCTGCTGCACCATCTTCCACAAGTCCATCTCCAGAGCAGAAACTGACCCATCGACGTTGCCTGGCATGCCGTCGACGCCACCACGATGCCAGACAACTCCACCATCTTGCACGTATCCGTCCACATGTGAACGTCGCCGAACCTCCGCAGCACCATGCCACCGGGATTTGCCATCGGTCTTGTGGTGGATGAGACACCGCTCTTCCGCTTGTCCCGTCCAACCAACACTTGCTCCAAAACAATGCCCTCACGAGGGACAACGGCTACAAAGGTACCATCATCGTCCGATCCGGTAGATCCAGATCTAGGGTTTTCCCCGGAGCATCACGAGTGGGGTGCCACGACCTGCAACAATGATGCCTCGAGAACGGAACGACGCCATAGACGCCGCCATGAACGAAGTTGGCGCGATTTTCACCGGAAGTTGCACCCCCCAACCTCTTAGCTGGCTGAAACCGAACGGAGCCTCGCTATGGAGACGAGGGCCGCTGTCGGCACGTCGGCAGGGAGCCTCCAGCCGCCCCTCGCTGGTCCTCCTCGCGCCACTGGCCGGCCAAGGCTGTACCGAGACGGATCTGGATAAGACGCCAGATCCGCAGCCATTGGAACCACCCATGCGTCCGCGGCCGCCACACCACCGGCCATGTAGGTTCCCATCGCCACCGCGCAGCAGGAGCACTGCCCTGACTGCCGCCCCCAACCTCTCGCGTGAGGCGCCACCTCCGCCTCACAGGATCTGCCGCGGCGGTGCAGGGTCGCGGCCCTTGCCGGCGGCAGCGGGGCTGGGGATGGAGGAGTGGGGAGGGGCTGGAGGCGCGGGATCGGGGCCCCTTGGCGCGGCCCGAGGGGAGGCAAATCTCCCCAACTCGGTCTGAAACGCTTACAAGCATTTTGCAACATATCGTTGGAGATGCCCTCACATGCAAGAAACTAAACATCACTGTTCTTCGAGCCTTCAATTTCAGCTCCCCCCAAGAAAAGAAAAAAGCCTTCAATTTCAGCACGCGTCTGCTCCTGTGGTTACATCAGGAATCGTCAGCGGAGAGTATATCATGTTGCCACAGGCTAGATGGATGAGTTTGTCCATGAGTTTGGCTGGTGGGGCCTAATGAGTTTAAATCAACTGTAAAGTAAAGCGTACTGTTCTCAAGTACAAGTAGTATATAAAAATTCTGCTGCTAATGAATCGCTCAGCAGCTCACATTTGCTCCAAGGAATCTCCTCGAAACTCTGATGTTCCACTGCACAAACCCAGTTGGGGACAGAGCAGAGAGCATCACAGATAAGTTCAATGGAAGGATGGGCACGGTAAGAGCAGCGAACATAACACGGTTAACACACCAACATAGATACTACGATCAACTTCAGGTCACATACCATACAGAACATGGAACTAACATCACACAGACGTGCAGATCGCTAGCACAAGCTAAGTGGGCAAGTCCTAGACTAGACGGCAAAAGTAACTGAGAACTGCTCCACCGTTCTTGACCGGAACACAACATACTAGCTAACTAGCCATCAACGAAACCAACCGGTGTGCAGCGTCACCCATGGAGCTCTATCACCAGCCGTCGGTGAGATGCACCGTGACCGAGACGCTGTCGTAGGAGTCCCAGTAGGAGTCTGGGACGAACAGGAACCCTTTGGCATGGAAATCCTTCAGCCGCCGGACGAAGGGCGCGGCCCCGGAGCTCCACAGCACGGGCGCGTCCGGGTCGCTCCGCCTCTTCACCTCCATCTTGTACTTCACGCCGGCGTTCCCCGTGGGGCGAGGTCCCATGCAGACGAGCGACAGCGAGCGCCCGCACAGGACGTCGCCGCCGTTAAGCAGGAGGAAGACGCTGGCCCCATCGCGGTGCAGGAGCACGCGGAAGGGCGTCTTCTTCTCCAGCGTGACGTCCAAGCGCTGGCTGCCGCCGCGCACGATCACGGCGGACGGGGCGTGGCGGTCGCGTATGTGGGTGTACACCTCCAGGCCTTGGTAGGTGCAGCCGTCGAACGGGCAGTGGTACGGCGCGAACGGGCACACCTTCTCGTGGCTCCTCCTCCCGGAGTAGCTGACGATCTCCTTGCAGCCGTAGGTCACATAGGCGCAGGGCCTGGTCATGGCCGCCAGGATCTTCTCCAGCGGCCGGCACCGGATGTCGCCGATGGGGTCGGTGCAGAAGCAGAGCCGGTCCATGCGGATGCAGCAGGTTCCGCATGCAGGATGCCCATTCTTGCACTTGAACCAAGACAGAGAAAATGCTATATAATTAGCTGATTGATAGCAACACACGCAGATGGAAATACACGTACGGGCACTAACCATGAAGATCTGGTCGTCAAAAGGTTCGAAGCAGATCTCGCATCCCAATCCGTCCGCCTCCACGGTGTATTCTTGGCTTGTTCCTCCTCGAGGCATGTTGGAAGCATTGGTGGATTCTTCTTCTTGGGGCACATTTGGCGGCGGCGTCCTCGCCTTCTTCGCGCTCTGCGTCTCCATCCCTGTATCAAGTTTGCAAATAATCGAGGAAAGAAATTAGTGAGATTCATCCATTCACTTTATATTCCCAGTTCCATAATAACGGAAATCAACTACTAAACGAGGATCTGGGTAAGAAACAGAGATGCATATGCAAGAATCCAGGAGCACAAAAATAGCACATGTAGAGGCTGCAGAGCAGAACCCAGCAACGGCGACAAAAAGGCTCACTTGGGTACAAGAATAGTGCCCCAGGGCTGAATGCCGACATTAAAAAGGTGAAGGAAAGATGCAGCTAGCGGAGGCAATGCTCACCTGCGCGCGAGCTGCTTAACCTCGAGGACTAGTAGCAGTAGAGACAATGGGGTTTGAGGCTTTTGGGGAGGAGAACCAGCTGGAGATTGTTAGAGAGCAGAGTCCGTGAGATAGAGCAGAGCAAAAGAGTGACACGTGCACTGGTGGTGCCCGGCGTGAGCGTGAGAAGTCCAATGGACTGGAGGGAGCACCGGTTCACCTCGAGGGTTGCTCGCAGCTCAGAGAAAAATTAATGACACTGTAGGTGTTGTCATGTCAGTCCAAGTCGGGAACAGTTGAGTGACTCGAGAAGTCGAGAGGGCGGGCTTGGGCAGAAAATAATAATCCTAAGAGCATCTCCAGCCGTTGTGCCCCCACGAAGCGTTTTTTCGCCCTCCTGGAGACGCACCGACGGATTTTTTGCATCCGGGACAAGAAATTTTCCAGCCGCCCCTCACCCGACCGACGAACGCACTGCGCACGAGCCCATGAGCTCGACCGCCGCCGCTCTGTCCTCATGCCCCGCGTGCCCTGTGAGGAACCCGGCGAGCGTGGACGCGGGCGTGACTCGTGGGGTGACCATGGAGAACACGACGCCCGCGCACGGTGGGGGGTGATGTTGCTTGCCGGTGAACCCCGACAGCGGAGGCAACTTGAGGCCGGGGCAGCTTGCCGGTGACTCGCAAACAGGCGAAGGCGCGGACGCGCATGGATGGAGGCGAGGCCCGGCGCCGCACACCGTCTCCCGCACCGTCTTGTAGTCGCACCCGGCGCCGCACACCGTCGCGTCCGCGGGGAGCCCCTTGGGCACGCCGAGCGCGTCCACGTCGCCTCCCGAGGCCGCGGGCGAAGGCTAGTACCCGTCGCACTCCGTCTGCGGCGGCGCCCAGACGGACGTGTCGTCGCCGTACCGCTTCAGCGCGGCGAGCATGGAGATGTAGTTGCTGTTAACGGTGATGGTGTCGTTGAGGTATGCCATGGCGTCGTAGATGGTCCGGGAGAAGTTGACGTACTTGTAGGCGGGCCAGCAGTCGTAGAGGTGGAGGAGCGAGGCAGAGGCGGGCATAAGCGCCGACGGCGAGGGTGGCGGCGCGAGGCGGTTCTAGGAGAGGGAGAGGGTGGTGAGGCAGTTGGTGGCGGCGGTGGTGAGGTTGACGTTCTTGGAGGAGGCGAGGATGGAGCGCGCGGTGGAGACGGCCGGCGGGAGGCGAGGGCGAAGGGGAGGTGGAGGAGAAGGAGGAGGGCGAGGAGGCGAAGGGGAGGAGGCATGGCTGATGCTGGAATCCGGTGCCGAAATGAGCTCTTCAAGCACGAGCGGCGGCCTCGCCACCGCGCCGCCATGGCTCCCCATCTGGCCATGCGCGCTCCGCTCCGCGAGCCCCTCCCCGCCCAGTCCATGCGGGCTCCGCTCCGCAAGCCCCGGCCATGCTCTGCTCCGGCCGCGAGAGCGCGAGCCCTGCCCCGGCCATGCGTGCGACGCCACGGCTGCGCGAGCCCCGCTCCGGCTGTGTGTGGTAGGTGGTGCCGTGGTGGAAGGAAGAGGAGAGGAGAGAGGAGAAAGAAAAGAGAGAAAGGAGAGGAGAGATGAGAGAGAGGGGAGAAAGACGGGCTGGCAAGTGGGCCGTTGCATGCGAAAAAGAGATGCCAGCATTCCCAGCTGCCTCCCAGGGGACTGGATTTGGAATGGGCGTGCCGGCCGTAACTTTCGTCAAAACCGGCGCAAAACTGGTTCCTGGGACCCCGAGTGGGTCGTTTTTTACTCGCTGGCGTCTAAAAATAAGCTTGGGAAGGCTTCTTGAGGGCCTGGCTGGAGATGCTCTTAGAGCATCTCCAGCCGTTGCCCCCCAGGAGGCGCCTAAAATCGCCGCCTGGGGGTGAGCCGGCATAAAAAACCGGCCTGGGGCGAGTTGGTTCCCAGGGCCGCCCCCAGGCGGTTCTAATTGTTTTAGAAAAACGTTCGGCGATGTTCGATCAAACACGGCTAAATTCAACCAAACTTCGGTGAGTTCATACATATTTAAAATATTTTACAAAAAATAAAAATAAAACGCTACTAGGCCCGCCGTCGCCCTCGCCGCCCGCCACACTTGAAGCCCTACATGCCGAGGAGCCTATAGAACTGCGTGTAGTCGTCGCCGTCGTTGTCGTCGTCGCCTCCTCCGCGGCCGCCGTGCCTGCTGCTCCCCTTCCCAGGTTGGCGCGGCAGGTTGGACGGTCCGGGGGCGTCCTCGTCCTCGTCGCTGTCGAGGATCACCACGCCGTGCTCGTCCTCGCACCCACGCCTGCAGGCGGCTATCTCCTCCAGGGCTCGGCGCTGCCGGACCATCTCCTCGCAGAGGTAGTCGTCCCACGCCCACTTTAGGGCCTCCTCATCGGAGAAGTCACGCCGGTCTATGGCCTCGTACTCCGCGACAAGGCCGGGCTCCGCCTTCGGCCTGACGAGGACGAGGCGTCCAGAGGTGGGGGAGGAGTCAGTGATGCGGATACCGGAGCTGCGGGTGCGGTGGCTGAGCGGCGTGTCCTGGGGCTCCGGATTGATGGGGCGGAGGCAGGGAGAGCTGCTCGAGCTAGCAACCGGACGAGGAGGAGGACGCCCCTGGTAGGCAGGCCACCTGGTCCGGGGGCATGGGTGTTTCCGGTTGAGACCGAGAGGGGAGGCCACCCCTTAGAGCGCGCGATATAAATTTGATCCCATGCTACGCGAGGTTGTAGCCTCCCCACTTAGAGTTTGCTTGACAAGTGTCATGGGTGATTCCAGACACGTGTGAGTTAAGCTGGTGTGTGCAAGTTAGGTGTGTTTTCAACAAAAAGACCGTAGACGGAATTAGTCCTGATGGACTAAAGGAATCCGTTACTCGTGGGTAAAGAGTACACCCTCTGCAGAGATTAAACCTATTCGAGTAGCCGTGTCCATGGTTAAGGATTACAGTCTGGGATGGGTCAAGTGTCGGTCTTAGTGTCGGTCTTCGGAGGTGAATATGTTAAACCAGGACTGGAATCACAACTTGTGACTTGTGATAATTATGATTATTATTATTGTTGACTAACCCATGATATTATTGTTACTATCGAGTATCCCTGGGATGGTTCTACCTCCGGGATATTCACTATGATTGTTTCTTTTAAAGCCCTTTATGTGGTGTCGCTCAGACGCCCGACTGTGGCATTTCTTTTAAAGCCCTTTATGTGGTGTCGTTCAGACGCCCGACTGTGTCATTTCTTTTAAAGCCCTTTATGTGGTGTCGCTCAGACGCCCGACTGTGGCATTTATTTTAAAGCCCTTTATGTGGTGTCGCTCAGACGCCCGACTGTGGCATTTCTTTTAAAGCCCTTTATGCGGTGTCGCTCAGACGCCCGATTGTGGCATTTCTTTTAAAGCCCTTTATGTGGTGTCGCTCAGACGCCCGACTGTGGCATTTCTTTTAAAGCCCTTTATGTAGTGTCGCTCAGACGCCCGACTGTGGCATTTCTTTTAAAGCCCTTTATGTGGTGTCGCTCAGACGCGCCGATTGTGGCATGTTTGTTATTTATTTCATAAATCTTAATACTGCTATGTTATTGCATATTCTTAATTAACATGCTTGTACGCATCAGAGTTTTATTTAACTTGTGCGACTGTCATGAGCATAAAAATATTTTTAGCACTTCATTGTTATATTATACCTATGTTCATAATGTTTGCGAGTACATTCAAAGTACTCACTGGCTTGTTCCTGGCTATTGTCTTTGCCAGATTTCTTGCGCGGAAAGGAGCGACCGTGATGACAGCCCCGGAACCTACGCAATGGTGATAGAAGCCTCGCGAAGATAGGAGTTAACCTGGTCAGCTGTTCCCGTGGGAAATGGAGTCCCATAGACACTGATGACTCACAACCCGCTTCCGCCATCAACCACTAGAAACCATTTGTTGTACTCACAGGCCAGAATGGTCTTGTACTACATATTTTGTATTTTGCTTGGAATTTCTGTATCAAATTAGTGCCTCACCAGCTAACAGTTATCCTGGGGCTGATGAGCACAAGGGCCATTTTCTGGAATTTAATACCCGGAAAACCGGTCGCCACAGACTTGGTATCAGAGCTAGGCTGACCATTGGCTAATCCTATCTTAGCCAGGTCGAAAAACTTAGGCAAACCAACCCACCAGACCTTAACCAAACCCCAGCCAAGCTTCTCGTGCAAGATAGCCACACAGTGACCCCGACACTTTTGGCAGTCGGTGCCCAACCTATCAACCTAGCCTGTCGATCACGCGCTAGTGACCAGCGCCCAAGATGTCTCCTTCACAAGCGTGCGAAGGAAGACTCCGTCCCCTTTTTCTATAAAAGGGCACACTAGCCCCAACCCAACACAGCCTCTACCCCAAACCGAGCCATAATGCCAGGCCCCGTCGTGCACAACGAGACCACAGCAACCAACCTTGGAGGTTTTGTGACCATACTCGCAAACCTCACCCGTCGTGCCTACGCGTTAGAAGATCCCCCAGAATATATTGTGTACCAAGGACCCATGGGCGGTGAAAGCCGTCAATTTTGGGCCACTGTGCACATCTACGATAGGGGTCTATCTCCAAAACGCCCCTACAGGTTCACCGGAAGAACAACTTCCTTCGAGCCACAAGCCATCCCGCTAGCTGCTCGAGAGGCTATAGTTCAACTTCGGCAGTTGTCGCCCAGAGTTAAATGTCGCTCGTTCTACTACTACCCCAGGCGTGAAGGGTATGGTAGACCACCCCAAGTTTCCAATGGAGATCACGAGACAGATCCCGCATTGTTGCACCTAGTGCGCTATGTAAGTGCACTAGAGGCACTGTTCAACCAGATCACCATTGATCTGATCGCAGCTCGGGGAGAGCTGGTTCGTCGACCCCCAGCTAGAAGAGAAGACGAGCCCGACGCCGACAACCCAGTCGTGCTGTTCGGACACCCGATCGAAACCCTGAGATCAGCTCCAGCCACCAACCGAGATGCTTTGATGACCCCAGAGGTGCATCATCGCCTTTTGGGAGCACACTCCAACGGGATTGTGGCCAACAATCCCCGCGATGGTCATCATCGCTACCCTGACCCTGCAGTTCCTCCGCCATCTCCAACTAATCCAGGCAGTGAGACACGTGGAGAAGCCTCGTCATCCACCAGGCACGCCCGTTTAGACATAAACGAGGTAGATTAAGCCGTGCGAGTAGCACCGAGTTTCAGTGTATCCTCGCTTTGTAATCGTGTGACCTTGTATATAAACGCAGCCTGTCGTTGTGCCTCTGTTTTAATAGTAGCCTTGCGTATTTTGTCAATGCATAGTTGCATATTTTCCGGGCACAGCTACCAAAACGAACCTCGACGACAACCACAGTAACACGTCTCTTTATGAGATATGTGTATCCCTGACACTGACCCGACCTTTGGAGCTAAGCTGGCAAATTTATTACCTTTCACCACGGTGAAATGACCCAGCTCCATTACTATATAAAGGCCATCTCGTGACCTTACCAAGCACCCACACCTTCTGCACCACCCTCACAACTTTTTCCTGTCATGCCGAGCCCCAGTATTCATCTGAGAACCCCAGATGCAACCCTAGGTAGCTTTGTCAAAATATGGTGGGACTTTACCTGTAGTACTATGGGTTCTACCCAGCCACCCCAGTACGGGCTGTTCAAATCGAGAATCACCCCTTCCACCTCGGAATATTGGGCAGCAGTACACATCCCTCCCGTAGACTCCAATCAAGATCCAACGGAAGTTTCATTCGTGGGGGAATCTATGCTAACCCCACACCTGGCCATAGAAGCTGCTGCGAAAGAAGCGATTGCTCGCCTTCGATCTGCAGTACCCTATGCCCGCGAACGAGGATATTATTACTTTCCGAGCCGTGCAGCACCCGGTGGAGTAACATCTTTTCCCGGTGGACGGACTGAGAGAGACCCAGTACTAGCCAACCTTATCCAGTACATCATCGCTCAAGAGCATTTGAACCGGTGAATGATGGATTATCTCCAGAGTCTCGCTGATTCGAATCCTCAGATTGCCATCAGCAGACCACTGAGACCCGACCTGGAGAGACGCATACATCGACTGGTCAATCCACTTCCTCCGATAGAAGAGGAGTGTATCCCTTTACCAGAGACATTTTATCGGGACCCTGTCCAGTTACCATTTTCATTTTAGACGTCACTGCTGTGTTTGTTATTGCAACATTTATTATTACGTTGTAACTTATGCATGGTACCTCGAATTTGTGCGATGAGTCGTGTATTTAGTTCCTACTAGTGTGAGTAGTTTTCTTCGTGATTAACTTGTGTAACCGCGAAAAAAAATCCTAGAATGAGATTTCTTTTCCCTGAGTTGCTGCAATGTTTATCCCCTCACTACATGGATTATTTTTATTCACGCAGCACCACAGCAGCAGACTCACAACCGCTCGGACACATATGGAGCATTTTTTTTCACAACGGCTCTTAGCAAATCTCGAGGACGAGATTTTTCTTAAGGGGGGTAGTAATTGTAACACCCCAAAAATTTAACCAGGTTTTAGTTATTAAAATTTTGCCAAGAGTTTAAAATTTTTTTGCCTTCAAGAATATCTCTGTTGATTTCAAAACTTTTCTTTTAATATTAAGGAGTTTTTCCCAAGTGGATCCTTACAAAACATATTGGACTTATATGCCCTCTCTTTAAAAACATCTCCCAATCAGTAGCTTCATTCATTAAATTATTTCACCCTGAGCTTTATTCATTAAAATGACTTGTTTTAAGTTTTGGAGCTCTTTTTGTACTACAACCAGTTGATATATTTAACTAAAAATCCAGCCAAAATTTGGAGATGTCATGTGATGTCTCTAAATCACTTTTGTGCAATAATATATTTCATTAATTGCATATGTTGAGTGCTACACATGTTTTTCTTCTCTGGTCCAGTGGGCAATTTTGCACTACAACCCTTTTAAATATTTGTTTCTAGCTTCCACCAAAATTATGGGATGTCAGTAGGAGCATATCATTCCATTATATGCAAAAATCCAGGGATGTTCTTTGAAAATTTTGAGAGAATCAACCTCATCTTCATTCTGGTCCAACCTGATGGTTTGTACAGCATCCATATTATTGCTTACTCCTTGGCCCTAGATTCTTTTCCCTACTTGTAGTCCTCCATGCTAAAACCCTAAGTTCAGGAGCATGCAACCATTGGCATATTTTTGGTTCATGAAACAATGCCATTCACCTCCTGTCCAGATTTGAAGTTCTGCAAAACTTGCACTAGCAAGTTTGTGCTTTTCACCAACTAACCTCACCACCCTCTTGTGCATCCAAAGACACACTGATCTGTAAGAATTGGCCACTCCAAGAAATGCCTAGGTGCATGTGGCATTTTGTCAAACACCTTGAGAGCATGACCAGATTTGGCATGAGTTTTGGTTTGCCTTGTGGATCTGATCCTCTGACCCTTCAGGCATGTCCACTAGCAACCCAGATACCCCTAGGTTAAACCTGCTAATCCCCAGCTCCAACCAAGTCACCAAGCAGGCCATGGCATTTCGTCGAGCAGATGGTGGGCGTGCACTGGACGCGCCCAGAGCGTGCGTATTGCACGAGCCGTGCGCCCGAGCCGCCGCGTCACGTCCCGCACTCACTCCTGCCCGTGACCGACCGCAGCCAGCACGCCGTGTCCCCTTGCACACCACACGCTCCCCCCTCACCGCAACGCGCCAAGCAGACACTCGCCGCGTCCCCGGGAAGCCAAGGACTAGCCACCACGGCCGCCCGACAGCCCTGCTCAGGTCGGCGCCGCCCGAGCCTTCCCTGCTCCCCACCTGTCTCCTGGAGCAGTGCAAGCTCATCCGCAGCCTCGTCCTCTAGCGCGCGTCGCCGCCACATCGCCCTAGCTATAGCGAGGCGGTTCGCCGGCAAGCTTATCCGCGGCCACGGGAACCGACCTCGCCGGGCTATATAAAGCCCTCGATCCTTCCTAGGCTGATGAGCAGCCTCACTCGAGCCGTAGGAATCCTCTCCCCCTCCCCAGTTGGCCAAGGGCCACTCTCTTCCCCAACTCCGGCAGGGTCGGCCGCCACCTCGCTCCAGCAAAATACGGCCAATGCCAAAGCCCCCAGACCCCTCCTGTGCTTCCATCCTCCTCCCCATGACCCTGCGGAGCCGCCCAACATCTTAGACCCGCTCGAGAACCACCATGGCCGGAATCCCCAAATCCACCGAAGCCTCTCCTCCGCCGCGGAGCTCGTCGCCGACGACTCCCTCCACCCCCGGCGACCCTACGACCACCGGGAGGATCGCCTAGGAGTGGCGGATCCATCCCTGCACTTGGATGCCCGCGAAGAACCGCCGTTCGCCGGCGACGATCGCCAGAACCCCCGCCTCTGTTCGGCCAGAGGAGGAAGAGGGAAGGGGACTGGTCAAACCTGACCAGTGGCCCCCCTGGACCCACTGTCAGTGACCCCCACCCCAGTCCACGTGGGTTAAGTGGAAGCGCACTTCCGAAGTACGCTTTCGACGTGTACGTTTTTATTTGAAACATTTTTCTTTTCTGTTTTATTTTAAATAGCAGATTTTGACCAAACTTTAACCTGTTGTATATTTTTAAATACAACTCCAAATGAATTAATTCTTTTTCCTACCTCTCTCAAATATTGTCTAGTTTATTTTAAGATTTATTTGAAAAAATTTCAAAACAACTTTTTGTGCTGTTTTTATTTTGTGTGTTAATTCATTTATATTTTCAAAAATAGGATTTTTGAAGAGAGGAGAATTATTTCAAGAGTTTGAAATGCACCCTGCCTTCCCGTGACCTGAAGGCAAGCATTCTGAACCCCGGCATAATATTTTGATGTGTTCGTTAACACGTTTATAACACCACCTCATTTCGGAGAACTCGTTATTTCATGTGATATGATCATGTGCATGAATGCATATTAATGATTTCCATGCTGTTGGAAATGAGCACACTTGTGATAATAATCATCCTCATGTGCCTTGCATGCATACCGGAAAGGAATCCGGGAAAACCTCTGCCTTGGGTAGGCATGAGTTTGTCGCCGGTCTCCGTCGGGACGGTTATGTCCGATATGTCATGGTAGGGTATAATGAGCAGTGATTCTGTTGGTTGAAATATTTTTGTTATACATGTCATGCAGGGAATATTATAAACCTCTGAGTCGACCATAGATCGAGTCTTGTTCCAGTAACCCCCATACTTGTTTCGTACTACCACTCGTCTTTACAACAAGTAGAGTACGGTTCAGTAAGTTGTCAACCTCTTTCTAGCACACACCGTACAGAGAGGCCATGGTGGAAGATACCGGTTGTAGCTGGTAGGCAGGCCATCTGGTCCGGGGGCATGGGTGTTTCCGGTTGAGACCGAGAGGGGAGGCCACCCCTTAGAGCGCGCGATATAAATTTGATCCCATGCTACGCGAGGTTGTAGCCTCCCCACTTAGAGTTTGCTTGACAAGTGTCGTGGGTGATTCCAGACACGTGTGAGTTAAGCTGGTGTGTGCAAGTTAGGTGTGTTTTCAACAAAAAGACCGTAGACGGAATTAGTCCCGATGGACTAAAGGAATCCGTTACTCGTGGGTAAAGAGTACACCCTCTGCAGAGATTAAACCTATTCGAGTAGACGTGTCCATGGTTAAGGATTACAGTCTGGGATGGGTCAAGTGTCGGTCTTAGTGTTGGTCTTCGGAGGTGAATATGTTAAACCAGGACTGGAATCACAACTTGTGACTTGTGATAATTATGATTATTATTATTGTTGACTAACCCATGATATTATTGTTACTATCGAGTATCCCTGGGATGGTTCTACCTCTGGGATATTCACTATGATTGTTTCTTTTAAATCCCTTTATGTGGTGTCGCTCAGACGCCCGACTGTGGCATTTCTTTTAAAGCCCTTTATGTGGTGTCGCTCAGACGCCCGACTGTGGAATTTCTTTTAAAGCCCTTTATATGGTGTCGCTCAGACGCTCGACTGTGGCATTTCTTTTAAAGCCCTTTATGTGGTGTCGCTCAGACGCCCGACTGTGGCATTTCTTTTAAAGCCCTTTATGTGGTGTCGCTCAGACGCCCGACTGTGGCATTTTTTTTAAAGCCCTTTATGTGGTGTCGCTCGGACGCCCGACTGTCGAATTTCTTTTAAAGCCCTTTATGTGGTGTCGCTCAGACGCCCGACTGTGGCATTTCTTTTAAAGCCCTTTATGTGGTGTCGCTCAGACGCCCGACTGTGGCATTTCTTTTAAAGCCCTTTATGTGGTGTCGCTCAGACGCCCGACTGTGGCATGTTTGTTATTTATTTCATAAATTTTAATACTGCTATGTTATTGCATATTCTTAATTAACATGCTTGTACGCATCAGAGTTTTATTTAACTTGTGCGACTGACGTCATGAGCATAAAAATATTTTCAGCACTTCATTGTTATATTATACCTATGTTCATAATGTTTGCGAGTACATTCAAAGTACTCACTGGCTTGTCCCTGGCTATTGTCTTGGCCAGATTTCTTGCGCGGAGAGGAGCGACCGTGATGACAGCCCCGGAACTCACGCAATGGTGATAGCAGCCTCGCGAAGATAGGAGTTAACCTGGTCAACTGTTCCCGTGGGAAATGGAGTCCCATAGACACTGATGACTCACAACCCGCTTCCGCCATCAACCACTAGAAACCATTTGTTGTACTCATAGGCCAGAATGGTCTTGTACTACATATTTTGTATTTTGCTTGGAATTTCTGTATCAAGTTAGTGCCTCATCAGCTAACAGTTATCCTGGGGCTGATGAGCACAAGGGCCATTTTCTGGAATTTAATACCCGGAAAACCGGTCGCCACACCTTGGCATGTTGCCGCCCTCGATGTACTCGAGGACGGCCTCCAGCGTGCGGCCGGGCACGCCCCACCATCGGAGGCGGTCTTCGGAGTTGAGCCTCCCGGAGGGCACGACACCGTTGGTGGCCTCGAGCTGCTCGGTGTGGCGGCGACGGAAGTAGGGCTCCAACATCGGGCTGTCGGGGACGTACCGTGGATCTTCCCTCGCCGCCTGCGGCAGAGAGGCGCGGATACACGTGATCTCCGCATGCTGTGCCGCCCGGTTGGCGGTGGTGGCACTGGGACCCCGCCGGCGCTGATCCTCCATGCTCCGGGCAGCCGCATGTCCGGCGGGACCGGATACTCGGCCTCAAAGAGGAGCCGAGCTTAGTCCTTGTGAAGGTGGCGCGGCAGCGCGCAGCAGCTTTGGCATTGATTTGCCGCGGGAACCGAGGTGATGAGGACGACGAAGCGGCGAGAAGAGCCGAGTCGCTGCCAAAGAGGGCCCGTCGGTTTTCGCGCCAAAAACGTTTCGGCCGGCGCCCCCAAGCGCCCCCTAGCGCGCCGGGTTCGGCCTGGGTCCGCCGGCGCCAATTTCGGTCCGAGCCGGCGAAAAATGGGCCTTTGGGGGCGTGAGGGCCGTTTTTTCAGCGCCGCCGTGAAAAAAGCGCCTGGTGAGGCCGTTCTGGGGGCGCGGCTGGAGATGCTCTAAACCTACATAACCTCCCTACTTACTCTATGTAAACTTCCACATCTAATACTCTTTGGCCCCTGATTTTCAGATGGGTGTGGCCGGGCAAGTTTTTCTTCCAATCAATTATTGACAAGCCAGCTCTTACACAAGCTTCCTAGAATATTTACGTGGATGCAGCAAAGCTCGGCAGAAAACGGGTTGGAAAGCGGAGCTATCGTGGGCTACGTCGCACTTGCATGCACTCTCCTCTATTTCTATCTCGCCGCGTGTGGTATGTGCTCGGCATCGCTGATGCCAGACCACGGACGGTCGACCGAGCGGTTGGACGTGGCTCCGCGAGGGCCGGCCAGTTGATGCGAAGCTCTAGAAACATGCTCGTCACTCCTTTACAGATAAAAGGACAAAGTACATGGCCGAACGATAGAAAATGAAAAGGTAACTCCCTTACATAGTAGATCCCGAGATAACAGGAGCGAGACTACACTACTAAAAGAGAACACGGGGAAATCAGAGTACATTGCCCCACCATGCCCTAGCACACCTAGTCTCCACGACAACACCCTCAAGAGGGAGAACGGTGCCGAGCGTCGCCGCTGCCGAGTCCGAAGCGGACATGGGTTCACCCGGAGCCTTGCCACGGAGAGGAGAACCACAACGACATCTTCAAGAAGATAGCGATGCCTGTTGGGCGTTGTTGTTGGTGTCAAAACCGGTGGATCTCGGGTAGGGGGTTCCGAACTGTGCGTCTAAGGCTAATGGTAACATGAGGCTGGGGCCACGATGTTTACCCAGGTTCGTGCCCTCTCGATGGAGGTAATACCCTACTTCCTGCTTGATTGATCTTGATGATATGAGTATTACAAGAGTTGATCTACCATGAGATCAGAGAGGCTAAACCCTAGAAGCTAGCCTATGGTATGATTGTTGTTGTTGTTGTTGTTGTTGTGTCCTACGGACTAAACCCTCCGGTTTATATAGACACTGGAGGGGGCTAGGATTACACAGGGTCGGTTTACAGAGAAGGAGATCTACATCAGAATAGCCAAGCTTGCCTTCCACGCCAAGGAGAGTCCCATCCGAACACGGGACGAAGTCTTCAATCTTGTATCTTCACAGTCCAACAGTCCGGCCAAAGCATATAGTCCGGCTGTCCAGATACCCCCTTATCCAGGACTCCCTCAATAGCCCTAGAACCAGGCTTCAATGACGATGAGTCCGGCACGTAGATTGTCTTCGACATTGCGAGGCGGGTTCCATCTCCTAATACTTCAAGATAAATTATGAACACAAGGACCTTGTCCGGCTCTGTAAGATAAATTCCATATACCACTGTAGAGAGAATAATAATCCATGAATCCGATCTGCTGACAACTCTTCATAGTGTGACATCACGCCACGGCTCGGTAATTATTCGAACCGTTCTTTACAACCTGCTTCCGCACATATCACGCGGCGGTTTCATTGGCACGTCTTGTCAAAGCAGAGATCGTGTCCCCTCGTCGTGGGATCTCCAATTATACGAGCTTGGAAAAATAAGAGATTTTGAGAGGCAAGTGGGGAGGCGCACATTCTACATCTCCTTTATAAAGGGACAGAGATCTCCCATTTTCACCCACGCCTTCTTCCTCCTTTGCTCATCCGTTCTCGCACCGTCGAGCTCCAGCGCCCAAGTTCTCACCTTCTCCGTAGGACCGCAGCATGTCCGGAGCGGGAGGCAAGTGGATGGCCTCCTCCGTCACAAAGGAGAACATCACCAAGCTTCGGGAGGCCGGATACCTAGCCAAGAGCATTGCGCACAGGCTTCCGGCAAAGGGACAGATTACCCCCACTCCGAAGTCTCGGGAGAGAGTAGTATTTCTCCCTCATTTCATCCGCGGACTAGGATTTCCACTCCACCCGTTTGTCCACGGGCTCATGTAGTACTACAGGCTGGATTTTCATGATCTGGCCCCGAATTTTGTCCTCAACATCTCGGCATTCATCGTCGTATGCAAGGCCTTCCTCCGCATAAATCCTCACTTCGGCATGTGGTTGAAAATCTTCTGCGTGAAGCCGAAGATCGTGAGCGGTCAACAGGCGGAGTGCGGAGGTGCCATGGTAGGCAAGATGCCCAACGTCACATGGCTTGACGACTACTTTGTGGAGACCATAAAAGGGTGGCAATCAGGGTGGTTCTACATCACCGAGCCGCGCGACGCCAACTGGGTGGCGGCCCCCAAATTCAGATCCGGAATCCCCATGCGGCTTACTTCTTGGGAGAAGAAGGGCATGGCCTGGGGCGAACCCACGGAGCTGACCGGACTCGAGACCTGCATCAGAAGTATGAGGGACAAGAAGATCAAGCTTGTCAACATGGTCCAGGTCTTGCTCATTTGCCGGATTCTCCCGTGTCAGAGACGGGCATTTGATATGTGGGAGTTCGACCTGGCCGAACACCAGATGCTGCTGGAGCTCTTTGACACTACGCACAAAGAAATCTGGAAGGTGTTGTTCAAGATCGGCGAAGTTCCTCCTCCCCTTTCCGAGGACCGCGGGCTCATCGCAACGCGCCTGGCCAATCCGGTAAGTTCTCTGATTATCACAAGATGTTTCTTTCCCAGTATATTTGTGGGAGGGTTTTTAAGTCACCATGCTGACCAAACAGGACTGGGTGGAGACGGCGGAGCAGATTGATTGTCCGGCAACCTTGCCCGAGGACCCAGTAGAAGCACTCCTGGCGGAGATGCTGGTTCCGGCGCCTTACAAGGTGCCGGAGAAAAAGGCCGAAAAGAAAGTCACGGGGACCCGGAAGGGTCTTCGGCACGAGCCCGCACCCGACGCCTCGCCAGAAAAAGACGAGGCACACTCCTCCCACGAAGGGGAGGAGAGGAAGAAGAAGGACGCCTCAACTGAGGGGGCCGAAGGGCCCAAGAAGGCGGCCGCGGGGACCAAAAAAAGTCTCCGGCGCAGGGCCGTGATAGAGTCATCATCCGAAGATGACGAAGAAGATTCCCCCCTGAGGGCGGGGGGAACGTGAAGAAATGCCCCCTCCTCGTACTGGGGAGGGGAAGAAAAGGAAGGCCCCCATGTCGGGGGAGGCCGGGACGCTGAAGAGGGGAAAGGCGTCCCTTCCAGATCCCTCCACTACCGCCGCTTAAAGTGACAAGGAGTGGCTGCCCAGGGGCAAGCCCCGGGCGAGGTCGTAAGTATCCGCATTCCGTAATATTTTTCATGCGACTCTGACCTCATGATTTGCAATAACACTGAATACGTATATGCAGTCCGGCCGGGTCCAATCTCGGGGTGTCCTCATCGGAGGAATCTCTGGACGAGTCGGAGATGAATTCACTCCCGACGGCCACCTCCCCACGACCTGCGGATGATACCGAGGTGTTGTCCCGGAGGATGCCAGAGCAGGAGGCGACGGTTCCGGAGACGCCCCAAGGCAAAATCCTGGGCGCGGGACACATGGGGGGGGGGTAAGGCCCCCATGGATTTTGAAGACGGGAGCCAGAGCAAGCCTGGCTCCCAGCCGGTTACTGCGCCGGAGCCTCCAAAGGCTCCGGATTCCAGAAGGAAGCCCCTCGCGAAGGAGAGCGAGCCGGCCGTGCCGATGACCTCCGCCCAGCCGGAGGCACCGGATAAGTTGTTGGAAGTGCTTCGAGGTGCTTCCATCAACGACGAGCACCGTACTCTCATGAGTACGGTGATTGAGAAGGTTCGGTTCGCCAAGAGCGGATTGACCGACGCCTACACCAGCCTGCTAACAGGCTTTGAGGTAAGTAATGAAAAAGTGTGAGCAAATATTACCCAATAGACAGTAGCTCCTGATACTTTGGTTGGTGTTCGGAAAGAAAAGCCAAACGGAGGGTCAACTAAAAAACCGCAGGAAGCTAATAGTACTTGTCTGTATGAACGAACAGGCACTGCTGCTGACCTCTGCTGCGCGCATGGCTGAGGTTGCCGGACTCAAGCTAAGCCTCGTGAAGAAGCAGCTCGAGGAGAACAAAGGTAAGTGAAACGCTGTCCATATGTCGTATAGAGGAGAAAAAGTTGATGATGCTAACAAGAAGCATCATGGCTTTTGATAGGGACCGCGACCGAAGTGGTGGCCCTGAAGGAAGCACTATCCGCGACTGAAGCCAAGGCGGATACGGAGCGCACCGAGCGCGAGAAGCAAGATGCTCGGGTAGGTGAGGTACACCAAGAGCTCCAGGAGCTCGGCAAGAAGTTCGAGTCCTTGGAGCGGGACTTCAAGACGCAAGAGTCTGAGCTTGCGAAGGCCCTCCAGAGTGCGACAGATGCCAAGGTCGAAGCCCAGAAGGCCCTCCAGGAGATCCAGGTGGCCAAGAAGATAGCGGAGGGTAGGGCATTCTTTATGAAAATCAAGCATGTGGAGGAGTCATTTCTTTTACTTACACGACTTCGGAGCTCTCCAGGGGCATTCGCAGATCTACCACACAGCATTTCAGATGCCGCGGAGTTCTATCGTGCTGAGGAAGGGAGCTCGACGGAGAAGCTGTTCTGGTCCTAGTACATTGGAACCGAACACCCGATGCCTTTGAGTGACCAACTGAAGCAATTGATCGAACTCCACAATGCGGCCGAACTGGCCATGAAGGACCTCATAGTCCGGATGTGGCCTTGCGAGCCCCTGCCCGGCAGCTACTTCAGCCTGGTAAAGCGTATAGTGAATGCCTGTCCACGACTAGAAGTTATCAAGCAATCTGTCTGTATTGAGGGCGCCCGACGGGCCTTTGCCCGCGCGAAGATGCATTGGGCCAAGCTGGATGCTGAGAAGCTCGTGAAGGCCGGACCCCCGGAGGGTAAGGAGCATCGCTACCCCGAAAAATATTATGATAACGTTATGAAAGGTGCTCGGCTTGTGGAAAATGAGTGTCCTAAGAACATAATTTTTGAGTGAATATACAGATGTCGTCTTTGTAATATGAGAACGAGTTTGTTTGCACTATATAACACTTTGTTTGATTTAAAATATTACCTTCTCTGCGACCGTTTATCACAATCTGAAAGTAGGCCAGTCGTCGGCTTCCGCCCCCTTGTAACTAGTACTGGGGTGTTCGTGGAAACCCAAACACTCTTTATCCAAAGGTTTGGTCCTTTAAGGAGGTGTTTAGCGCAGCAAACAAGGCAATCGGACTATTCGGCTTTATAACTCTCACTTGGCCATAGAAGTCTACAATTTTAAATTTCGGCGAAGCCCCTAGTATTCGGAAAGCCAAACTGGGGCGTTATACACGCCTAAATTGGGCAGGGCCCATTCCTCGCCTTAAGCAGAAAAAAATCTTTAAGGATTTAGTACCTCGCGAACAGCGACCAGCTCTCGCCGCATCATGACGGTCAGTTTTCGGCTTTCTCTACTGAGGTGCTCGTCCGGAAGAATCGGGACACAATCGCAGTAGTTCTCCCTGCGCTACCTTAGCCGATATAACGGAATGTAAGGTACCAAAACAAGGGAGCCGGGCTAACCCAACTATTGACCCAACACATGATTCGGAGCTGATTCATATAATGCTATAAGTTCGGGGTGCCGCACCGTCAAAAGTGTTCGGACTTTTCCTGCCATATTATGGGGCTTGACAAGAAGCCCCTGACAAGCTAAGCGTACCAAAATGTACAGATGCAATATTGAATAAATATTCAATGGAAAACATGAAGATAGTAATAAGAAGTTGACGCTGTGTGCTACTTCCAATTTATTTGGACAATACAACAAGGCATAGGTGTACAATTAATGCATTAAGCAGAAATAGGACTATTTGACATGTCCTATCCAAGGGTAGGCTACATGCGGGTATGTAAGAACAGGTATAACGATCATTGAAGAAGACCACCTGAGTATTCCCTTGTGTGCAAAAGCCTCTTGCCTCCATGGTATTCCCTCTTTAATGAGTCCGGTTATCCGATCTCTCTGAAGGGGCTGCCCTAAAGTAGGGTCCTGGAAAAAAAATGGTATGCGAGCTTCATGGCGGCTGAACCGCACTCTGGCTGCATTGTCGTCTCGCCTCCACCTATGCCCATGGTATTTGAAGCGCGTATTTATGTACGCGTGGCATGAACACCGCCTGAATGGGGCTAGGGTGGAGGCCGGATTGCTAATCGAGCTCCTGGCATTCCTGACGGTCCTGTTGCAGGGTGCTCCGTACTCGCTTGACGGTGTTTGGGGTTGTTGTCACCGAATTGGCTGTTTGTCGAAGTAGGCTGCTTTGTACTTCTGCCGCGAGGGCTGCCGTATGCTCTTCCGTACGGAGGGAGCGGTCTGTATTTCCGTTTACTGTTATGACTCCGCGAGGTCCTGGAATTTTGAGCTTGAGGTATGCATAGTGTGGTACCACATTGAATCGAGCAAACGCGTTTCGTCCAAGTAGTGCATGATAGACACTACGGAAAGGGACGATATTGAAGATTAACTCCTCACTTCGGAAGTTATCTGGAGATCCGAAGACCACTTCTAGTGTTATTGAGCCCGTGCAGCGGGCTTCTACTCCTGGAATTACACCTTTGAATGTGGTTTTCGTGGGTTTGATCCGTGATGGATCGATGCCCATTTTGCGCACTGTGTCCTGATAAAGCAGGTTTAGTCTGCTGCCACCGTCCATGAGGACTCGCGTGAGGTGGAATCCATCGATGATTCAGTCAAGGACCAATGCGGCTGAGCCGCCATGACGGATGCTGGTGGGATGGTCCCTACGATCAAAGGTGATCGGACAGGATGACCATGGGTTGAATTTTGGGGCGACGGGCTCCATCGCATAGACGTCCCTAAGTGCACACTTTCGCTCCCATTTGGGGATGTGAGTGGCATAGATCATGTTCACCGTTTTCACCTGGGGAGGAAATTTCTTCTGTCCTCCAGTGTTCGGACGCCGGGGCTCCTCGACATCATCGCTGTGCAGCCCCTTGTCCTTGTTCTCGGCGTTTATTTTGCCGGCCTGTTTGAACACCTAACAATCTCTGTTAGTGTGATTGGCCGGTTTATCAGGGGTGCCATGAATCTGGCACGAGCGGTCGAGTATGTGGTCCAGACTGGACGATCCCGGGTTGTTTCTTTTGAACGGCTTCTTCCGCTGACCAGATTTTGAGTTGCTGAATCCGCCATTGACTGCCATATCCTCGGCATTGTCGTCGTTGTTTCGGCGCTTGTGTATATTGCGCCGTGGCTTTCCGTTACTGTCACGGATATCTGAAGTGCCAGGGTTTTCTGGCGCGGTGTTACTGCAAGCCAGCCAGCTGTCCTCACCCGTGCAAAAGCGGGTCATTAGTGTCGTGAGGGCCGCCATGGTCTTCGGTTTTTCTTGGCCGAGGTGTCGCGCAAGCCACTCGTCGCGGATATTATGCTTGAAAGCCGCCAAGGCCTCGGCGTCCGGATAGTCGACAATTTAGTACTTTTTAGTTAGGAACCGAGTCCAGAATTTCCTGGCTGAATCTTCGGGTTGTTGGGTAATGTGACTTAAGTCATCAGCATCCGGTGGTCGCACGTAGGTGCCCTGGAAGTTATTGAGGAATGCATCCTCAAGATTTTCCCAACTGCCAATGGAGTTTGCTGGCAGGCTGTTCAGCCAGTGTTTGGCTGGCCCTTTGAGCTTGAGTGGGTGATACTTGATGGTGTGTAGGTCATCATCGCGGGCCATATGAATGTGGAGAAGGAAATCTTCAATCCACAAAGCGGGGTCTGTTGTGCCGTCGTATGACTCAATGTTGACGGGCTTAAACCCTTTTGGGAATTCATGTTCCATTACTTCATCAGTGAAGCAGAGGAGGTGTGCGGCGCCTCTGTGCTGGGCTATGTCGCGGTGCAGTCCGATTAGGTCTGGTCGGTTATGTTCGGCCCGGTCGGATTTATCAGTATGGTATCCGACATGACGATCAGTGTCATGAGCTGTGGCGCGCCCCCGTGATCCGTGGATCGATCTTGGATGTCTTGCGTTGTTTTCCAATATGTCTCGCAGGTCCTGCATATCGCCCCGGGCCGTAGTGAACCGGCGTGGGGGTGCGGGCTGGTATCCGGCCTGATATGCCGTTTTATCCCGGCCACGAGGTGGCCGGTCAGCCTCATCTTGTGCTGGAAGTTCGGGCCCTTCGGCCTCTTCTTCTAGCGGTTTGTGCTTTGGGTATCCCCTGCTAGGGGGTCGAGTCTGTATTCCTCGGCTGCCAGGACTTCGGTCCATCTGTGAGCGAGTAGATCTTGATCAGCTTGGAGCTGCTGCTGCTTCTTTTTCAGTCTTCTGGCAGTGGCTATAAGCCGACGCTTGAAGCGCTCCTGCTCTATGGGATCCTCTGTATGCCGAATTCTTCGTCACCGAGGCTCACCTCGTCTTCGGAGGGAAGCATATAGTTATCGTCCTCCAAGTATCCATCCATCGCCTATTCATCTGGGCTTGTCTGCCCGTGTTCCTGTTCGGCTTGCTTGAAGGTGGGTTGATCAGGATCGTATTCCTCTTCGGCACCATTTGGATTCTCTTCTCCGGTGTCGGCGTTGCTGTGGCAGGGCTTGGAGCGGCGCCGATGACGCCCATACTTTGATTTCTTCCCCGAGGGGTTATCTCCTGTTGCCTCATCACCATTGTTTTCTTTGGGAGTATCCACCATATATATATATATATCATATGAAGAGGTGGCAGTCCAGCGCCCCGTGGGCGATGGTTCCTGTTCTTCTCCCGCATCATCGTCTATACCGTCGATGTCTTCAAAATCAAAGATAAGCATGCCGGTCAAGTCATTGACCGTGGCTATTAAGTGGGTGGTGGGTGGGTAACGAATTTCTTCATTGCCAACTTCCCACTCGAGCCGGACATAGTTCGGCCAGGAGTCTCCTGACAGAGAGAGAGACCTTAATGAGTCTAGCACGTCTCCGAAGGGTGAGTGCTGAAAGATATTCGCGGCGGTGAATTCCATAACCGGAGCCTAGTTAGATTCGACGGGCATGGATGCGCGCGGTCCGGAACATACGGCCGGAGACGAGTCCGGGGGTCCGGAAATACAGACTTCCGTAGGAGAGGAATCTGTGTTCGGCTCCAACGCCGATGAGTATGCGGATTCCGGGGGGGGTCCACCCACCCGTCCTCGGAAGGCACGACCTGCTCTGGAACGAAGTCCGGAGCCATAGCAGGTGCGATGTTCCGAATACTGTCCGACGACAGATCTAGGTCATGCACGTCGCGATCGTTCGGTGCTCCTGACATGGGGCCGAATCCGTCGAAGATCAAGTCTCCGCGGATGTCGGTAGTGTAGTTTAGGTTTCCGAACCTGACCTGATGTCCAGGGGCGTAGCTATCGATCTGCTCTAGATGGCCAAGCAAGTTCGCCCGCAGTGCGAAGCCGCCGAACACGAAGATCTGTCCAAGGAGAAAAGTCTCACCCAGAACGGCGTTGTTGAAGGTTGGAGAAGCCATCGAGCCTTACAGCGGTGACACAGAGGAACTCTCAATGAAAGCACCAATGTCGGTGTCAAAACCGGCGGATCTCGGGTAGGGGGTCCCGAACTGTGCGTCTAAGGCTAATGGTGACAGGAGGCTAGGGACACGATGTTTACCCAGGTTTGGGCCCTCTCAATGGAGGTAATACCCTACTTCCTGCTTGATTGATCTTGATGATATGAGTATTACTAGAGTTGATCTACCACGAGATCAAAGAGGCTAAACCCTAGAAGCTAGCCTATGGTATGATTGTTGTTGTTGTTGTTGTTGTGTCGACTAAACCCTCCGGTTTATATAGACACCGAAGGGGGCTAGGGTTACACAGGGTCAGTTTACAGAGAAGGAGATCTACATCCGAATCGCCAAGCTTGCCTTCCATGTCAAGGAGAGTCCCATCCAGAAACGGGATGAAGTCTTCAATCTTGTATCTTGACAGTCCAACAGTCCGGCCAAAGCATATGGTCCGGCTGTCCGCATACCCCCTTATCTAGGACTCCCTCAGTCGTCGTTGTCGGTGCCAAAGCACAGAGCTTTCACTCTGTAGCTCACCCGTGGCATCACGACGACGCTAGGCCATGCGTGGCGAGTTCCAACTACCAGATTTGGATCTAGGCGACACATATGCCCATGACATGAAACGTGCCCGAGCCACCAAACGCTATCCCTTGCCGCCAACACGACCAAAAGTGTAAGCCACCACCATCGCCATTAGGCCCTCCGGAGAGCCAAGCATGGGGACCATCATCCAGGGCTGCCACCCCGGCATCCATAACCCATGACATTGCCACCCAACTACCTCACGACACACCAACCACAGCAGGAAAAGTAGAAGGCCTTGCTTCCACTCCTAGCCCAGCATCATTCTTTGGATTTGGGTCCACACCTCCAAGGTCGTAGGCAATCACACCTGCATCCCCAGCTAGTCCCGGTGAACCATGGGGACACAGGCCTAAGACTGTCGACGATTGCCATGTAGGCCTTGGAGAGCCAGCACAACGCCTAATCTGTGGCCATCAATGATGACCCGTATGTTGGAAATATGCCCTAGAGGCAATAATAAAATGATTATTATAATAATTCCTTGTTCATGATAATTGTCTATTATTCATGCTATAATTGTATTAACCGAAAACCGTAATACATGTGTGAATACATAGACCACAACATGTCCATAGTGAGCCTCTAGTTGACTAGCTCATTGATCAATAGATGGTTATGGTTTCCTGACCATGGACTGTGTCATTGATAACGACATCACATCATTAGAAGAATGATGTGATGGATAAGACCCAATCCTAAGCATAGCACAAGATCGTGTAGTTCGTTTGCTAGAGCTTTTCTAATGTCAAGTATCTTTCCTCAGACCATGAGATTATGCAACTCCCGGATACCGTAGGAATGCTTTGGGTGTATCAAACTTCACAACGTAACTGGGTGACCATAAAGGTGCACTATAGATATCTCCAAAAGTCTCTGTTGGGTTGGCACGAATCAAGACTAGGATTTGTCACTCCGTATGACGGAGAGGTGTCTCTGGGCCCACTCAGTAATGCATCATCATAATGAGCTAAATATGACTAAGGAGTTAGTCACGGGATCATGCGTTACAGAATGAGTAAAGAAACTTGCTGGTAACGAGATTGAACGAGGTACGAGAATACTGACGATCGAATATCGGGCAAGTAACATACGCTGGACAAAGGGAATTGTATACGGGATTGATTGAATCCCTGACATAGTGGTTCATCCATGAGATCATCATGGAACATGTGGGAGCCAATATGGGTATCCAGATCCCGTATTGGTTATCTGCCAGAGAGGTATCTCGGTCATGTCTGCATGGTTCCCGAACCTGTAGGGTCTACACACTTAAGGTTCGGTGATGCTAGAGTTGTAATGGGAATAGTATGTGGTTACCGAAGGTTGTTCGGAGTCCCAGATGAGACCACAGACGTGACGAGGAACTCCGGAAAGGTCCGGAGGTGAAGATCGGTATATTGGATGAAGGGTATTGGAGTCCGGAAGTGTTCCGGGGGTACCGGGCTATGGCCAGCATGACCGAAAGGTGTTTTCGGGGGCCCCGACAAGTGTTGGAGGGCCTCATGGGCCAAGGGGAGGGGCAAACCAGACCACTAAGGGGCTGTGCGCCCCACACCCTTTCCCATGTTGCTTGGGGAGGTGGGGCGCCTCCACCGGGCTTGGGAGGGAAGCCTCCACCTGCTTGGCTTGGGGGGCAAGTCTCCCTAGGGTTTCCCTAGGGAGACCCAATCTGCCTTAGCCACTCAGTAATGCTTGGATGATTTATATGCCTTTTTGTTCTATTCTATGTCTTTTTTGGGACTAACCTATTAACCGAGTGCCTAGTGCCAGTTGTTGTTTGCTGCTTATTTTTAGTTTTCCATAAAATCAATACCAACCGGAGTCCAAATGATATGAAACTTTGTGACGATTTTTTTCTGGACAAAAGAGACCCTACAAACTTCGGGAGGAGACCAGAAGGCGAACGAGGAGACGGCAGGGTCACACCCTGTTACCTTATGGGCCCCACGAGTCTCCGTCTGACCAGACTACACTTGTCTAAATTCTCTAAAATTGGGAAACCCCCAGAGAGGCACCTGAAACCTTTTTTCCACCACCACAATTTTCTGTTTTTCCATGATACTATCCGGAGGCCTTTTCCGGTACTCTGCCAAAATGGGAATCGATCACGGAGGGCTTCTACATCATCATTGCTGCCTTCTGATGATGTGTGAGTAGTTTACCATAGACTTATGGGTCCATAGCTAGTATCTAGATGGTTTCTTCTCTCTCTTTGATTTTCAACACAATGTTCTTCTCAATCCCCTTGGAGTTCTATCTGATGTAATCTTTTTTTGTGGTGTGTTTGTTGGGATCCGATGAATTGTGGGTTTAAGATCATATTTTCACTAAAAGTAACTGAGTCTTTTCTAAACTTTATTATGCATGATTGTTATGGCTTTGTATTTCTCTCTAATCTATCTAATTGGTTTGGCCAACTAGATTGATTTATCTTTAGCGGGAGAGGTGCTTTGTAGTGGATTCAATCTTGCAGTGCTCTATAACCCGGTGACATAGTAGAGGACAAGACATGTCTTTGTATTGTCGCCATTAAGGGTAAAACGATGGAGTTTATTCATATTGATTGGGTTCACTTTGTCTACATCGTGTCTTCTTGCTTAAGGCGTTACTCCGTTTGTAATGAACTTAATACCATGGATGTATGCTGGATAACTGTTGGCCCAACAGTAATTTATTCATCCATCATATGCTATGTGTTCAAGAGAGAAGCCTCTAGTGAAAACTATGGCCCCGAGGTCTACCTTTACCATATTATAAAAACTAAAAGTACCTTGCTGCAATTTATTTATTTTTATTTTATTTTGCAATTTACTTTTATATATATCACTATTGGAATTAATCCTTGCAAGTAACGAGTCCAAGGGGATTGACAACCCTCTTGTCAGTGTTGGGTGCAAGTATTTGCTTTTGTCTGTGTAGGTGCTGCTTAGGGAAGTTTGTTTGGTTCTCCTGTTGGTTCGACATTCTTGGTTCTCATGGAGAGAAATACTTATCTCTAATGTACTGCATCTCCCCTCCTCTTCGGGGAAATCCCAACGCAGTTCACAAATAGCAGGAAGAATTTCTGGCGCCATTGTCGGTGAGGCATCATAACATTCTCATCGGGTTCCTACGTACATACTATCATCTACTCGCTTACTTTTTATTTGCCTCTCTTTTTCATCTCCATCCACTTCTCATAAAAACCGAAAGATGCAAAAATATTTGCTTTGCTTGTTTGCTTGCTTTGCCATTATGACTAGTTCTTCACTTGTCGCTTGTACCCCTGGAAATGAAGTGCTTAATTTTAAACAAAGGGGTAGAATTTTCCATGCTCAAACTAGATCAACTCGGAAGCAATCCACTACAGTTCTTCTTCGCAATTTTTATGTGGGTATTACTACTTGTTATGGATTTGTGCTAGACACTATTACTAGAGAGATCTTTTGAGTAGTCACCCAATTGATGCTTTCAATGCCGTGAAAAATTTAGTGGGATCACCACTTATTACTAATAATGAAATGACATTGACTTTGGAACATGTTATGCAAATATTAGAATCTATTAAAAATAAGATACCTACCTTTCAGCATATCAAAAACCGAGATAAGAAGGTTCATAATCATATTACTCATTTGACTCGAAAGGTAAGAACTACATTAGAGATGCTAAAGGAGAAGGAACCCATAATCAATGAGAGAATAGAACAAAGTCCTTCTAGAATTGAAGAAATTATTAATAATTTAGGTTCTGCTTTTACTTCCACTAAAACTATTGAGAAAACTCACCCTAGTAAGGATCCTAAGTTCATGTATGTTCCTAAAAATAAGGGTGCCGCATCTAGTAGAGGGGAGGATCTTAAAATGATTAGTGTGGATCCCAATTTCATTGATTTGATAAAGGAACCCGTTGTTGAAAAAAAATCAACGTTGTCCCTAAGAGTGTGATTATTAAAAACTTGCATGATAGGTCTCCTAGTAGACACTTATGTGCAATTGAGGATTTGGAAACTATGAATAAAAATACTTGAATCATTGCCTTACACCTAGCTAGAAGCGTAAAACAATAGTGCTTGTTGGGAGGCAACCCAATATTTATCTTAATTTTTTATTTTTTCTATATGTTTTTTTGTGTTGTCACAATTATTGCTACTGTTATGATTCTGTTTTTATGTTTTTATTAGAGTTTGTGCCAAGTAAAACCTTTGGGATGATTTGGTTGATAGTTGACTTGATTCTGTGAAAAAATAGAAACTTTTGCGCCCAGTACTTGATTTCTTATAATTCACTGGAACGTGATAAAATGATCAAAATAATTACACATGATTGATATACAAATTGCCCATGTTATCCAAAGTTTTCAGATTTTTTTGAAGTTACAGAAGTATAGGTTGTTCAGATCATTACAGACTGTTCTGTTGTAGACACATTCTATTTTCTATTACATAGTTTGCTTGTTTTAATGATGCGATGGATTATATCAGGGGTATAAGTCATAGAGAAGTTAGAATACAATAGGTATTATACAAGAATAAAATATAATTGTGTTCACAACAGTACCTAAGTTTTATGATTTGCTTATTGTACTAACGGATCTCATGAGGTTTCTGTTGAGTTTTGTGGCTGCATCTCCATCGGCTAGGCTGGCAAGTGCATCAGCGGTGGTTGTGGTGCCCCCAGTTCCCACCCGGATCCTAGTTCGTGTCCCTGCCCTTCTTAGGAGGTGGCAGGTGATCGAATGTTAAAGCTATTTTCTTCCGGCTTCTTTGGACGCGACGGTGCGCACTGCGGGTTGCCGAGTTGATCTTGTGGGAGGTCACCAGCTTTGGTTCCTCCTCCGGCTCTTGCAGTACTCTTAACTAGATTGAGATTGTGCCTTGGCGCAAGGATGTCGGTCCCATTGTTTTGGTCAAGCAGGTAATGCTAAGTTGGTAGGAATCCAGGTTTAGCATATGCATTCATAAATGATAACAATAAAATGAATTAAAAACATTCAATTATGATAGAAGCAAGATAGGGAGCGCGTGTGTTGCCTAGTCCAGACGTAAAATCTAAATCAATATAGTATGCAATCAATGCATGTTTCAACACCCAAAGCAATGCACCATGTTCCAATCAAGTAAATATCACGAAATACAGTTGAGGCGCATCAAGTTCGGCACAAAGGAATAGACCAAAAGCAACATCTTTGAGCAAGTCATTTACATAAAAAGGAATGCATTCCATAGATCAAAAGTTGTTCATAATAATTAGAGCACCATCATGGGCAATTCTTGGAAAAGGGAAGATCTGTGTCTTGGACTAGGCATGGAAGGTGTGGACGGCCACATCATGGTCAGCCCCATACATGCTTCAAACATCGACATAATCCATGTTGGTCATGTGGCACAACAAGGCATAATTGATACACCACAAAGAAACCAGCAACAAATTAGTTTTTCCCCTCAATACTTAAAGTACATGGAAAAGAAATTACAATACTATAGTAAGAATAAAAAGAACTTCTGAATTACTGTCTTCATAACCAACAAGTGAACGTTAGTGTTCCACTTTCATGAAGCTGGGAATTTTGAAATGTATAGAAAAGGCATAAATGGAGCATAGGACCCTGAGCAATATATACAAAAATACAGAAAATGATGTATGTCAGTGTGAAACGACACCTATGGGATCACAAGAATCCCTACTACGGTTGTGGGGCACGGGATCGTGAGAAGAGCGGGACTAGTAGACAACACAAAGGGGATTTACCCAGGTCCGGGCCGCAAAGATGCGTAAAACCCTATGATCCTGCTTTGGTGGATGTATTTAGTGTTTTGAGCTCTTGAACTAGCTCTGTGTGCTGCCAGGTGCCCTCACCATCTTCCAGGCGCGTAAAGCTCCAGGGCCCCCATTGAGGGGGAGTTGCTCGACGGCGAGGTGCTTGCCGTTGCCGGGCTTGACGTTGTCGACGAGCCGAGCGTCGACGGCGATGGCTCCCAAGGAGGAGCGGCTGCTCGGGCCATGGGTGCCAACTTCCAGAAACTCCAGGCTCTCCACCGCGCTCGCCTGGACAAGGCCAAGTCCAAGACGGCGGTGGTGGAGAAAGTGGAGGCAGACTTTGAGGGGCGCGTCGCCGAGGCGCAAGATTGGTGGCACCAGGCTCAGGACAATCTGAAGGCCGCTCTAAGCGAGCTAGCCAGGCGTGACGTGGAGCTCACCATGAAGCTAGCCGACATCAAGAAGGCCCAGGAGATGGCGAGGGCCCTGGCCGCCGGAGCCGAGGCGGCCCGGTCCCAGCGTGAGGCTGCACTGAACTCCTAGGAGGAGGACCTTGCCGCGTGTGAGGAGAAGCTTGCCGCCACGCTCTGTAGCAAGGATGAGGAGGTGCACAGGCTCGTCGTGCAACAGACCCAGGAGCTGGAGCAGAGGCATCAAGAGGCACTCAATGCTTAGGCCCAGGTCTACGCTGGCAAGGTGAAGGAGCTGGAGGAGCAAGCTTTGAAGTTTTCCCAGGAGAAGGACACGCTCAACAGCGCCCTAGTGGAGGCGCAAGGCGCGGTCATCAGCAAGACCGGAGAGCTCTCCGATGCCAACAACTCCATTAGAGACCTCCAGCAGAAACTGGGGGATCTCGAGAAGATGCTGTCAGAGGCCAGGACCTGAGAGGAGATCCTGACCCAGGACCTGGCGACGGAGATGCATCTGCGGATGAACGAGACTGCCAGCCTCAATGATCAAGTGGCGGGCGAGAAGCGCTGGCTCGAACGTCTTGCCGCTGTTGTAGATCCGGCCGCCACTCAGTTGGCCATCATGGGGGTGCCGGGCATGGGGTACGCCCCGGAGGTGAACCTGAGCCCCAACGCTAGCCTGACCATATACTTTGAGAGGGTTGTTGGCGCCCTGAAGCGGCTCCACTCCAACCGGGCGGCCTCCCTGGCCGAGGAGTCCCGGATTCTCTGCCGGGGGGGGCCATCACTAGGTGCTCGTCAAGATAGCGCATTGGCATCCTGACCTCGACTTTGAAGCGGTGCTGAAGAGCTTGCCGGAGGATGCTGACATCGCAGCGCTCAATGAGCGTATCCAGCCCATCCTCAGCCGCATTGAAAAAATCAAGAGGTTGGAGGGCCAGCGCCGAGACTGAGCACCCCGTTTCTTATCGCCGCTGCAGGTTCATGACCAATACAATGCTATCTTTAGTTAGAACCGCGGCGGCAATTTATGTAATATAACTCTGCAGTACCCTAAAATTATGCATGTTATTTTCCTGCTTGATTTTCCTTTGTGTGTATGCCCCACGTCGACTGGGTAGGCTTGCCGACACGTAAACCCAAGGCGGCGTCTTGAGGACGGATCCTCATTAGCCTGCCAGGTGTGCTTGCTGCCGGGAGAAGCACCTTACCGCCCCTAGCACGGTCGCTCGATCTGTTGAGCTTGACTCGAGTCAGAGACGAGAGTGTAGCTGCTGGCGAAAGGCTACCCTGTCGCTCTCAATGCGGCCGCTCGAACTGTTGAGCGGACTCGAAACAGAACAAGGGCATTGCCAATCGCAGGAGGGCCCCTCCGCGTACAGGTTTTCCATACATAGGAAGAACCGTCGAGGATAACAAACTTATATTTAAGGATAAAAGCTTAAAGTTCAGCATGACTTAGCTCTCTCGTCGCTGCCTCGGCATCCTTCGCGCCAACAGGAAGCACCGCCCTCTTGGCCGCTTCCTCCGTAGGAGCCGTGGCGATGATGAACTGTCATGCCAACCACTAGACCAGATTCTCACAATTTGCACCCCCTACCTGGCGCGCCAAAGATGTCGGTGTGAAACGACACCAATGGGATCACAAGAATCCCTACTACGGTTGCGGGGCGCAGTATCGTGAGAACAGCAGGACTAGTAGATAGCACAAAGGGGATTTACCCAGGTTCGAGCCGCAAAGATGTGTAAAACCCTACGATCCTGCTTTGGAGGATGTATTTAGTGTTCTTGAGCTCTTGAACTAGCTATGGGTGCTGCCAGGTTCCAAAGAGCCGAATCCCTCTTCGGTGCGCCATGGGCCTCCTTTTATAGGCGAAAGGGGCTGCCACAGTGGCACACAGGAGGTGGAAAGTGCTACAGCGTTATGAGCTTATCGCTAGTATTACATGACAAAGCGCATTTAATGCGGGGCTTAGGTGTCCTTCACTTTATCGAGGATGGGGGTGAGGCCCGTCCCATCCGTCGCCGCCCCTCCTGGCTTTGACACGTGCCCTAGCCAGCGGTGCATGCAGTGCCATGTAGGCAGGCAGGCAGTTGAGGTGGCGCAGTGTGGAGCCTCCCCGAAGGGCTGCATGTTGCCATGCAGGTGCCTGCCCAGCTAGTTGGGCTGGCAGCTGCATGCGAACGGAGTGGCAGTGGAGACTTGCTGGCGCGGGCTTGGTGAGGGCCTTGCCGGGTGGCCCGGCAAGGGTCTTGCCGTGGCACGCCATCGTCCCCGGCAAGGACCTTGTCGGGGGTCTCGTGGGTTTCCTCGGCAAGGACCTTGCCGAGGATTGTTGCCTTCCTCTCCTCATTTGATCTTGGTTGTTCTTTGTCTTCACAAAGATCTTCATGCCACCACGGAGGTGCCTCCTGAACCCTGCCTGTCGGTGTCAAAACCGGCGGATCTCGGGTAGGGGGTCCCGAACTGTGCGTCTAGGCGGATGGTAACAGGAGACAAGGGACACGATGTTTTTACCCAGGTTCGGGCCCTCTCGATGGAGGTAAAACCCTACTCCTGCTTGATTAATATTGATGATATTTGTAGTACAAGAGTAGATCTACCATGAGATCGGATTGGCTAAACCCTAGAAGCTAGCCTATGGTATGATTGTTGTTTGTCCTACGGACTAAAACTCTCCGGTTTATATAGACACCGAAGAGGGCTAGGGTTACACAGAGTCGGTTACAATGGGAGGAGATCTTCATATCGTATCGCCAAGCTTTCCTTCCACGCCAAGGAAAGTCCCATACGGACACGGGACGGAGTCTTCAATCTAGTATCTTCATAGTCCGGGAGTCCGGCCAAAGGTCTTAGTCCGGCCATCCGGACACCCCCTAATCCAGGACTCCCTCAGTAGCCCCTGAACCAGGCTTCAATGACGAAGAGTCCGGCGCGCAAGTTGTCTTCGACATTGCAAGGCGGGTTCCTCCTCCGAATATTTCATAGAAGATGTTGAACACCAGCATAGTGTCCGACTTTGCAAAATAAGTTCCACATTCCACCGTAGAGAGAATAATATTTACGTTAATCAGATCTGCTGACGTATTCCGCGGCGTGACATCATGCCACGGCCAGGATTTTATTCATTTTATTGTTCCACCTCAGCGCGTTTAGCGAGGAGGTTTCCTTGGCACGTCTTGTCAAAGCAGAGACCGTGTCCCCTTATTCTGGGATTCTCATCAATACGGGTGTGGGTAACCCAACCGCGCCATTAACCGTAGCGCCTGGGAGATAAGCGAGTTTTATTAGGCCGGTGGGGGGCTCGTAGTTTTGGCCACCCATATAAGGGGATAAGAATCCGCCCTTTCCATTCATGCCCTCTTCCTCCTCTGCTTATCCATCCCTGCGCGCTCGAGCTCCAGCGCCCAAGCCCGCACTTCCCACCTCAACCTTCTCCAACCATGTCCGGAGCGGGAGGTAGATGGATGGCCTCCTCCGTAACGGAGGGGCAAATCAAAAAGCTGAGGAAGGCCGGATACTTGTCTGACGACATCGTGCACCGGCTTCCAGATGTGGGGCAACTCATCTCCACCCCCGGGCCCCTTGAGAGGGTTGTTTTTCTTCCTCATTTCCTCCGCGGACTGGGTTTTCCTCTTCACTCGTTCGTCCGGGGGCTCATGTTCTACTACGGCCTGGACTTCCACGATCTGGCCCCAAACTTCATCCTCAATATCTCGGCATTTATCATCGTGTGCGAGGCCTTCTTCTGCATGCAGCCCCACTTTGGCCTATGGCTGAAGATCTTCAGCGTCAAGCCGAAGGTCGTGCAAGGCCGACAGGCGGAATGCGGAGGTGCCATGGTGGGCAAGATAGCCAACGTCACCTGGCTCGAGGGTGCCTTCGTGGAAACCATCAAAGGGTGGCAATCGGGGTGGTTTTATATCACTGAGCTGCGTGACCCTAAATGGGCAGCGGCCCCCGAATTTCGATCCGGCATCCCCACCCGGCTCACATCTTGGAAAGAGACGGGCCTGTCGTGGGGTAATCCGGAAGAGGTGACCGGACTCCAAACCTGCATCCGAGACCTGGTGACCAAGAAGGTCAAGCTTGTCAGCGTGGTCCAGGTCACGCTCTTCCATCGGATCCTCCCGTGTCAACGACGGGACTTCAATTTGTGGGAGTTCGACCCGGCCCAGCACCAAACTCTATCCCGGCTCTTCGAAACAAAGCACGAGGACGCCTGGAAGGTGCTTTTCAAGAGTTCCGAGGTCTCCCCTCCCATCACCGAGGATCACGGATTCTGCGCCAAACGTCAAGCCTCTGAAGTAAGCTTACATTTAGTCCCTTCCGAGATACCCGAGTTTCATGGTGTGACTTTATGTGGGATCTAAACTCCCGTTCCTTTGACAGGACTGGAAGAGGACATCCGGACAGTTTGACTGTCCGCCCCCTTTGCCCGAAGGCCCAGTAGACGCACACCTAGCGAAGCTACTAGTTCCGGCACCTCACGTGGTGCCGGAGAAGAAGGCCAAGGAGAAGGCCACGGGGACCCGAAAGAGTTCCCGGTGCCTGGTGCCGCCCCAATTGGGGAAGCCGGAGGGTCCAAGAAGGGGAAGACCCTTCTGCCGGACTACGCCCCCGACGCCGAAGACGGCGGGAGGAACTGGCCATCCAGGGTCAAGCCCCTGGCAAAATCATAAGTGTCCGGCTACCCGAATGACTTATTGCACTCCTTTATTATTCGATAGCTTTTAACGCCGAAGCTAATCATGTAGTCCGCCCAGAGCTCAGCTTGGCGATTCGTCAAGCGGATCTCTGAATTCGTCGGACGTGAATAGCACTTCACTTTCGACGGCCTCCTCCCCTCTCCCTACAGACGACGCTGAGGTGGAGTCCCGTAGGGGACAAAACCAGGAGGAGGTGGTCCTGGAGGCGCCACAAGGCGACCTTCCGGACTCCAGGCCCAAAGGGGGTAAAGCCCCGGAGGGATCTAAGTCCGGCCCCTGGCCGGACACTGCTCTGGAACCATCAGCGGTTCCAAAGTCAAACAGGCGGCGCCTTCATAAGAAGGGCAAGCCTGCGACGCCGGCGACTTCCGTCCACCCGGAGGTGCCAAACAATTTGCTGGAGGCGCTTAACGGCGCCTCCATCGACGAAGAACACCACATTGTTATGAGTGCGGTGATTCAGAAGGTTCAATCTGCCAAGAGCGGGCTGACAGAAGCCTACACAAGCCTGCTAACGGGCTTTGAGGTATGTGTTCAAAAACATATATAAAAAATATTACCGCATAGACAGTAGCCCCTGATGCTCAGTTCGGTGTTCGGAAAGAAAAGCCGAGCTAAGGATCTAAAAAGATATATGCAGGAGTCTAATAGAAATATGCCAATATGGGAATGCAGGCTGCGCTGCTGACCTCTGCCGCACTGACTGCGGAGGTCAATGCATTGAAGGAAAGCCTCGAGCGGTCCGAGAGTGAGCTCGGCCGTGCCAAGAAGCAGCTCGAGGATAAAGAGGGTACATAGTACCTCCTGTAAATGTATATAGAAATACTTGGTTGCAAAATAATAACAGGACCAACGTTAATGTTGTAGGAGCCACGACCGAGGTGGCAACCCTGAAAGAGGTGGTCTCCAAGGCCGAAAAGAGTGTGGCCTTGGAGCGCACCGAGCGAGAGAAGCATGAGGCACGGGTGGCGGAGGTGTGGCAAGAGCTCCAGGCTCTCGTGGAAAAACACGAGAGTTTGGAGCGTGACTCGAAGACTCGAGAGTCCGAGCTTGCCTTGGCTCTTGAGAGTGCCAAGACCGCTAAGGCCGAAGCCCAGAAGGCCCTTCAGGAGATCGAGGCGATGAAGAAGATAGCGGTGGGTAAGGCATTCTTTATGCAAAGCAAAAATATAAAAGTTAATTATCTGCTACTTACCCGAATCCGGAGCTCTCCAGTAGCGTTTGCCGATCTGCCCTGTAGTGTGTCTGATGCCGCCGCATACTACCGAGCCGAAGAGGGGAGCTCGACGGAAAAAGTGTTCTGGTCTCAGTATGCCGAGGCCGAACATCCGGTGCCCCTGAGCGACCAGCTGAAGCAGCTGGTCGAGCTCCACAAGGTGGCCGAACAGGCCATGAAGGGCCTCATAGCTCGGCTGTGGCCTGGAGAAGTCATGCCTGGGAGCTACTTCGGTCTGGTGCGGCGGCTGGTGGATGCGTGTCCGTGGATTGAGGTCGTCAAGCGCTCCGTTTGTATTGAAGGTGCCCGTCGGGCCCTTGCCCGTGCTAAGGTGCACTGGGCAAGCTAGACGCGGAGAAGCTGTTGACGGATGCGCCACCGCCGGGCAAGGAGTATCGTACACCCGAGATGTATTATAATGGCGTTCTGAAGGGTGCCCGCCGTATAGCGGATGAGTGCTCCAAAGATGTAATTTTTGAGTAGACTCGTATTTGTTATCCTGTACGCTGAAGCTTTGTTCATATGCGTTAAGCAACACTTGTTAATTTAAAATATTACCTTCTGTGCGGCTATTTATCAAATCTGAGAGATGCAAGTCGTCGGCTTCGACCCCCATGCCACGAGTGCTGGGGTGTTCGGGATAAACCTGAGTGCTCTTGTTCCCATTCTTGGGTCCATCTAGGGAGGCGTTCAGCACAACGAACCAGGTCGTCGGACTTATAATGCTTTATCACTCTCACTTAGCCATAGAATTCTATAATTTTAAATTTCGGCGAAGCCCCTAGTATTCGGAAGACCGAGTTCGGGGCGCTATGCACGCCTAGGCCGGATAAGTCCGGTTCCTCGCTCGAAGCGACATAAGTCTTTAAGGACTCGAAGAAACCTCGCGAACAGCGACCGGTCTCTCGCACTATCATGACAGTCAGTTTTAGCTTTCTCTACTGAGGTGTTAACCCAGCTCAACTGGGGCACAATCGTAGTAGTTCTCTGAGCGCTACCTTAGCCAACAATGCGGAATGTAAGGTACCAAAACATGGGAGCCGGGCAAACCCAACTATTGACCAAAGACATGATTCGGAGCCGATGCATATAGTGCTATAAGTTCGGGGTGCCGCACTCGTTAGAGTGTTCGGTCTTCTCACACCATGTTATGGGGTGTTGTAAGCCCCTGGTGTATTATCCGTACCAAAGTGCACGGTTGCAGAATGTCATGACTGAACATATTTGTATATAAAAATAGATAAGTACAATAGTAGGTAAGAGCTATATATTGTTTATTAAAAAAGGGTTGCTGCGAAAGCAGGACGATACAAGAAGTGCAGTAAGCAAGAGATGGGAGTATTTGACATATTCCCCTCCATGGGCAAGCTGCGGGATTGTAAGCAAAACAGGTATTAAACTCGTTATAGAGACCACCTGGACTTTTGACGTGGCTTGCTTCCTCCCTAGCTGTTGCATCGTGGGTTCGGCGAGTGTATTGCCGGACAGGCCTTCCGAATAGTTGGGTCCTGAAAGTGTGTAAAAAAGGAAAACGGCGAAATAGGGAGCCCCTTAGTGCGCTTGAGCCGCCTTCTGGGCGTGCCGTTGTTGTGCCCCTCCCCTTATGCCCATGGTATCTCTAAGGCGTAATTGTGTACGCGTGGTACCAGTGTCGCCGTTTGGCAGGGGCTGGGGTTGGGGCCGCACTGCTATGCTTGCTTGGAACATGCCAGCCGGATTTGTTGGAGGTTACTTCGGGCTCGCTTGATGTTGTCCGGACGTTTAATGCCTGGATTGGAGAACTGCCTTGAGAGGCTACTCTATACTTTCGCTGCCAGGGCCGCCGTGTGCTCCTCCGTTCGGAGAGAGCGTTCGGTGTTTCTGTTTACTGTGATGACTCCGCGAGGTTTTGGCATCTTGAGTTTGAGATATGCATAGTGCGGCACCGCATTGAATTTTGCAAATGCGGTTCGTCCAAGCAGGGCGTGATAGCCGCTGCGGAATGGGACTATGTCGAAGATTAACTCCTCGCTCCGGAAGTTATCCGGGGATCCGAAGACCACTTCGAGTGTAACCGAGCCTGTACAACTGGCCTCTACCCCTGGTATGACACCTTTGAAGGTTGTCTTTGTGGGTTTAATCCTTGAAGGATCGATGCCCATTTTTTGCACTGTGTCCTGGTAAAGTTGGTTCAGGCTACTACCGCCGTCCATTAGGACTCTGGTAAGGTGAAATCCGTCGATAATTGGGTCTAGGACCAGTGCGGCGAATCCTCCGTGACGGATGCTGGTGGGATGGTCCCTTCGATCGAAGGTGATCAGGCAGGAGGACCATGGGTTGAACTTTGGGGCGACTGGCTCCAGCGCATAGACGTCCTTGAGAGCATGCTTCCGCTCCCTTTTGGGGATGTGGGTTGCGTATATCATGTTCACCGTCCGAACTTGTGGGGGAAATCCCTTCTGTCCTTTGTTGTTCGGCGGCCAGGGCCCCTCCTCATCATTGCTATGTAGCCCCTTGTCTCTGGTCTCGGCACTTAACTTGCCTGCTTGCTTGAACACCCAACAATCCCTGTTGGTGTGATTGGCTGGCTGTTCGGGGGTGCCGTATATCTGGCACGAGCGATCGAGTATCCGGTCTAAGCTGGATGGGCCCTGAGGGTTTCTTTTGAATGGCTTCTTCCGCTGACCCGGTTTTGAGCCTCTGAATCCGGCATTGACTGCCGTATCTTCATTGTTGTCACCGTTAATGCGGCGCTTATGCTTGTTGCGACGTGACCTGCCGTTGTTATCCTTGGTATCCAAATTGCCAGGGCTTTTGGTTATGTTATTGCTACGAGCTAGCCAGCTGTCTTCTCCCACGCAGAAGCGGGTCATGAGTGTCGTGAGGTCTGCCATAGACTTCGGCTTTTCCTGTCCTAGGTGCCGGGCAAGCCATTCGTCTCGGATGTTGTGCCTGAAGGCTGCAAGGGCCTCGGCGTCCGGACAATCGACTATTTGGTTTTTCTTGGTTAGGAACCGTGTCCAGAATTGTCTGGCCGATTCCTCTGGATGCTGGATTATGTGGCTTAGGTCATCGGCGTCCGGTGGTCGCACATACGTGCCTTGGAAGTTGTCAAGGAATGCGGATTCCGGGTCCTCCCAACAACTAATTGATTCTGCTGGCAGGCTGTTAAGCCAATGTCGAGCTGGTCCTTTAAGCTTGAGCGGGAGGTATTTGATGACGTATAGATCATCACCACGGGCCATGTGGATATGAAGGAGATAATCCTTGATCCATACCGCGGGATCTGTTGTGCCATCGTATGATTCGATGTTTACGGGTTTGAAGCCCTCGGGGATTTGATGATCCATTACTTCGTCTGTGAAGCATAGTGGGTGTGCGGCGCCCCTGTACTGGGCTATATCACGACGCATCTCGGACGAGCTTGGTCTGTTGTATTCGGCCGGGCCATACTTATTATGTCCGGCGTGATGGCTAGCGTCACGTGAAGTAGGGCGCCCATGCGATCCGTAGATCGATCTTGTTTGCCTTGCCTTATTCTCCAAGATGTCTCGCAGGTCTGTTGCGTCTCCCCGTACTCTGGTATGTTTTGAGCGGTGTCGGGATGCGGCTTGGGTTGGGGGCCTAAAGGCCTCTCTATCGCGGCCACGGGGTGGCCGATCGGGCGCATCGTACGCTGGTGATGTAGGTTTAGTTGCTTCCTCCTCAAGTTGGGGTAGCAGCCTGCGCTTCGAGTAGCTCTTGGATGGGCGTTCTAGTTTATACTCTTCGGCCGCCAGGACTTCGGTCCATCTGTCGGCTAGCAAGTCTTGGTCAGCTCTAAGCTGCTGCTATTTCTTCTTGAGGCTGCTTGCCGTGGCTACGAGTCTGCGTTTGAAACGCTCTTGTTCGACGGGATCCTCTGGCACGACGAATTCGTCGTCGTCGAGGCTTGCCTCGTCTTCGGAGGGAGGCATGTAATTGTCGTCCTCATCTTCTTTGTCGGCCGCTCTCTCATGAGGGCTGGCTCCTTCGTCCTCCTGCACTGAATTCTGCTGGAGGGGGTTGTCTTCGGCACTGTCCGGCGTGTTGTTATCTCCGGTGCCAGAATCACCGTTTTTTGCTTTGGCAGGACTTAGAGCGGCGCCGCTGACGTCGGCACTTGGGTTGCTTCTTGGAGGGGTCATCCTACGTTTTCTCCTCGCCATTCCCCGCTTTAGGGGTGTCCACCATGTATATGTCATATGACGAGGTGGCTTTCCAGTTCCCTATAGGTGCTGGTTCTTGATCGTCTCCTTCATCGGCGTCCATGCTGTCGATGTCTTCGGAGTCAAAGTCGAGCATGTCGGTTAAATCATCGACAGTGGCTACGAAGTGGGTGGTGGGTGGGCTTCGAAATTCTTCGTCGTCCGCATCCCAACCGTGTTGGCCGTAGTTCGGCCAGGGCTCTCCTGACAAAGAGAGAGACTTTAATGAATTCAGGATATTGCCAAAAGGCGAGTGCTGAAATACATCCGTGGCGGTGAACTCCATGACCGGAGCCCAATTGGGCTTAATCGGAAGAGGTGCGGGATTTACAGAGTCCGGATCGGAGTCCGGCACCTTGGAGTCACGGGCCTTGCGAGGGACTAGGCTGGTATCCGGCTCTATCGCCGTGGAGGTTGAAGTTTCCGGGGCGGCGTCCAACCGTCCGTCCCCGACTGGAGCAGTGGGCTCCGAGCTAATGGTCGGAGCGGACACCTGAGCGACGCTCTGGGTGTTGTCCGATGACAGAGCTAAATCATGCCCATCGTGACAGTGCGGCGCGCCCGGTCATGGCTCAAATCCGTCGAAGATCAAGTCCTCGCGGATGTCGGCCGTGTAGTTTAAGCTTCCAAACCTGACCTGATGGCCAGGGGCGTAGCTTTCGATCTGCTCTAGCTGGCCAAACGAGTCGGCCCGCAGTGCGAAGCCGCCGAATGCAAAGATCTGTCCGAGAAGAAAAATCTCATCCCGGACCGCATCGCGATTGTTGAGCGAAGAAGCCATCGGGCCTAAAGGCGACGACACAGAGGAACTCTCAATGAAAGCACCAATGTCGGTGTCAAAACCGGCGGATCTCGGGTAGGGGGTCCTGAACTGTGCGTCTAGGCGGATGGTAACATGAGACAAGGGACACGATGTTTTTACCTAGGTTCGGGCCCTCTCGATGGAGGTAAAACCCTACTCCTGCTTGATTAATATTGATGATATGGGTAGTAAAAGAGTAGATCTACCACAAGATCGGATTGGCTAAACCCTAGAAGCTAGCCTATGGTATGATTGTTGTTCGTCCTACGGACTAAAACTCTCCGGTTTATATACAGACCGGAGAGGGCTAGGGTTACACAGAGTCGGTTACAATGGGAGGAGATCTTCATATCGTATCGCCAAGCTTGCCTTCCACGCCAAGGAAAGTCCCATCCAGACACGGGACGGAGTCTTCAATCTTGTATCTTCATAGTCCGGGAGTCCGGCCAAAGGTCTTAGTCCGGCCATCCGGACACCCCCTAATCCAGGACTCCCTCACTGCCCCAACGCGTCTGCTTAGTGTTGGTGGGCTCGAAGGTGGCTCGCTCAGCTGGTGTTGACGAGCTGTCCCGGCAAGGGTCTTGTCGGGGCTGCCCTCGGCAAGGGTCCTTGCCGGGGCAACCTGCGTTGCCCATGCGACCTTTGTGGCCTTGGTCCTTTATGTTGCTTTGTTCGTCTTGTGCCTTCAGCTTCTCTCCGGCTTCCCTCTCTTGCCCTGTTTATGCGTGGCCGTGGCGGGCGGCTCTAACTGCCCGTGCACAAGTAAAGGGGTCAAAAGCAGAGCCCCTACTTTTGTACACTGACAATGTACAATGTAACCCCAGCCGACCAAAGGCATAACTACCAGATAGGAACGTGAGGCAGCAGTGCACACCCAACCCACAATCATAAGTACTTGCAGAACAACAGATAGTGTCAGTCAGGTGAAGAGAAGGCAAAGAAAAATGAAAGAAGGAAGAGGAAGAGAAAGATGGGGAAACTAAATCCAAGAAAAGAGCATCAAAGATGTAGCCAAAATAGGCAAATGAAATAATCCAAAAGAGAGACAGAAGAAAGGGGAAGAAACTAAATAGTGGAATAGAAGATCAGAATGGCGATAAAATCACATGAGCATGTCCTCGTGTATGACTATCATGTATCACAATATTTCTTCTTTTTCCTATCACAAGAAGAGAACTTTATCCAAAGGGTAAGTAACCTATGTCTGTTGATGGTCTTTTGGTTCATGACTCGCATCGCAGCCTGTAGAAAGAGGAAGCAGAGGCAACAACAGAGCATATGCATGAAAAGAATAATATGCTAACAACCTACATTGGAAAAGCAATGGAAAGAGTAGGCTGAAAACATCTAGAAATTCAATGTACTCCTAAGTTTGCCCATTCGGAAGAATCCGCTAGACCAACATTTCTTAATTGTCTCTCATTTATTTTTGAAATCATTGCGGAAGTGTAAATATACATCGGAACTTAATTGAGAATTCCATAAAAAAAGGTGATTCTCTAAAGTGTTACGTGAGTTGTTCTAGTTGGGTCTGACTATTTATTCATATACATGTAAATATATAAACATTCAGATAGAAAAACTGAGTACAATCTCTTATTTAGTGTGATTAGATCATGAATGGTTATAATAGTGTATCAAGACACTTATATGTAGAAAAAGAAAGAGGAGTATGTGTAAGAATGTGAATTGGAGTTAAACCGATATAATCATGCAGTGGTATTTTCCTCAAAAATTTAATCATACAGAGAGAGAAACAAAAATCAGTGGATAGAAAGGCAATCAGCATGCCGAATCACATTGTTATTATATGAATAGGCACAAAGTCAAACATGAGCTTATTTATCATCACCTTACTTTGGCGAGAACACTCGTCTCTTATTGCTCAACCTTCAACATGGTGATCTGCTCAACATCACAAATCCATCTGCAATCACAAAAGCCAAGCATAGGCATCCGAATAGGCGGAGGATGTACATGTTTGATCTTTCAGATAGATGGAAGCCGGTAGTAAAGACCAGTCTCTAATCACCCTTCCAAGACATGCATGTATATGGTCTATACGACAGGGAAAGATCAGGTAGTGGAAGATACATATGTAAATAAATCAGAGGAGACCCAAAATTTAAATCCTAATTCGATGGCAACACACACTCCACACACATAGGCGTCTTTGCCATGAACAGAAGATGAAGAAAAGATCAACTACATTACTAAAGAGTGACAAAGGACAATCATCTGCATTTAAGCCTTGCTTATTAGACAATTTAAGAATCAACTTCCTATAAGGCTATAAGTACCAATGAGCCAGGATAGAACAATATCTACCTTTTTTATAAAACTAGAGAAGCAGTGGACCAGCGGCTCGAGATGAAGTGGACCAGTCCAAATTTCCATGTTGCAGAACGGAGTGCTGATATGTCTCCAACGTATCTATAATTTTTGATTGTTCCATCCTATTACATTATTTGTTTTGGATTTTTTTATATGCATTAACATGCTATTTTATATTATTTTTGGGAATAAACTATGTACCTAGAGCCTAATGCGAGTTTATGTTTTTTCCTTGTTTTCGAGCTTTGCAGAAGAGGAATACCAAACGGAGTCCAAACGGAATGAAACATTTCCCATGATTTTTCTTGGACCAGAAGACACCCAGGAGACTTCGAGATCAAATCGTTAGAGCCACTAGGCGGCGACAAGGGGGGAGGGCACGCCCCCTGCCTTGTGCCCCCTCGTGAGTCCACCAACCTACTTCTTTGTCCTATATATTCTCAAATATCCCCAAACCACCAGAAGTAGCCATGAAAACACTTCTCCGCCGCCGCAACCTTCTGTACCAGTGAAATCCCATCTAGGGGCCTTTTCTGGCGTCCCGCCGGAGGGGGATTCAATCACGGAGGGCTTCTACATCAACTCTATTGCCCTTCCGATGAAGCATGAATAGTTTACCTTAGACCTACGGGTCCATAGCTAGCTAGTAGCTAGATGGCTTCTTCTCTCTCTTTGATTCTCAATACCATGTTCTCCTCGATGTTCTTGGAGATCTATCCGATGTAATCTTCTTTCGCGATGTGTTTGTTGAGATCCAATGAATTGTGGATTTATGATCGGCTTATCTATGGATATTATTTGAATCCTCTCTGAATTCTTATATGCATGATTTGATATCTTTTTAATTCTCTTTGGGTTATCGGTTTAGTTTGGCCAACTAGATTGGTTTTTCTTGCAATGGGAGAAGTGCTTAGCTTTGGGTTTAATCTTGTTGTGTCCTTTCCCAGTGACAGTAGGGGCAGCAAGGCACGTATTGTACTGTTGCCATCCGGGATAAAAAGATGGGGTTTACATCATATTGCTTGAGTTTATTCCTCTATATCATGTCATCTTACTTAATGCGTTACTCTGTTCTTCATGAACTTAATACTCTAGATGCAGGCGGGAGTTGGTCAATGTGTGTAGTAATAGTAGTAGATGGAAGTGGGAGTCGGTCTACTTGACACAGACGTGATGCCTATAGTTTATAATCATTGCCTTAGATATCGTCATAACTTTGCGTTTTTCTATCAATTGCTCGACAATAATTTGTTCACCCACCATATTATTTGCTATCTTCAGAGAAGCCACTAGTGAAACCTATGGCCCCGGGGTCTATTTTCCATCACATAAGTTTCCGATCTACTATTTTGCAATCTTTTAGTTTTCGATCTATACACAAAAAATATTTTTCTTTTTGTTTATCAATCTCTATCAGATCTCACTTTTGCAAGTAATCGTGAAGGGATTGACAACCCCTTTATCGCGTTGGGTGCAAGTTGTTTGATTGTTTGTGCAGGTCTTGGTGATTTGTGCATTGTCTCCTACTGGATTGATACCGTGGTTCTCTAACCGAGGGAAATACTTATCTCTACTTTACTGCATCACCCTTTCCTCTTCAAGGGAAAAACCAGCGCAATCTTAAGAAGTAGCAGAAAGAATTTCTTGTGTCATTGCCGGGGAGATCTACGCCAAGTCAAGACATACCAAGTACCCACCATAAAACTCTCATCTCTTTCATTACATTATTCGCCATTTTCCTCTCGTTTTCCTCTCCCCCACTTCCAAAATGATTTTCGAAAAGATTTGCCCCTTTTCTACGCCCCTCTTTCGTTCGTATTTTCGGTTACTTTTTTGTGCTCGTGTGTTGGATTGCTTGCTTTGTCACGATGGCTCAAGAGAATACCAAATTGTGTGATTTTCCAACACTAATAACAATGATGTTATTAGTACTCCGATTGCTCCCGCCACTAGTGCGGAATCTTATGAAATTAATGCCGCTTTGCTGAATCTTGTTATGGAAGATCAATTTTTCGGCCTTCCTAGTGAAGATGCTGCATCCCATCTAAATAGTTTCGATGAGTTGTCCGATATGAAAAATAAGAAATATGTGGATAATGATATTGTTAAATTGAAGCTATTTCCGTTTTCACAAAGAGATCATGCTAAAACTTGGTTTTCATCTTTGCCTAAAAATAGTATTGACTCATGGAATAAGTGTAAAGATGCTTTTATTTCCAAGTATTTTCCTCCCGCTAAGATCATCTCCCTTAGGAACGATATTATGAATTTTAAGCAACTTGATCATGAACATGTTGCACAATCTTGGGAGAGGATGAAATTGATGATACGAAATTGCCCTACTCATGGTTTGAATTTATGGATGATTATATAAATTTTTTATGCCGGGTTGAATTTTGCTTTTAGAAAGATTTTAGATTCAGCCGCGGGAGGCACTTTTATGGAAATTACTTTGGGAGAAGCTACTAAACTCCTACATAATATTATGGTTAATTATTCTCAATGGCACATCGAAAGATCTTCCACTAGTAAAAAAGTGCATGCGATTGAAGAGATTAATGTTTTGAGTGGAAAGATGGATGAACTTATGAAATTATTTGCTAGCAAGAGTGCTTCTATTGACCCTAACACTACTGGACACCAGTTATTTGCCGTCTGCTGGTTCTTTGTCGTCAGCCAGCTGACGACAAAGAGGCTCTTTCCCGTCCGCTTCCACAAAGCGGACGACAAAGAAAGGGCTGATGGAAAAAAGGCTAGCTGTTTCTTTGCCGTCAGAGCTGGAAGGCAGACGGCAAAGGGCCAGGTGGGCCCCACAGGGCACGGCGTGGCTAGGTCAGGTTCTTTGCCATCCGCCAGCGGACAACAAAGAGGAGACTTAGGCCAGCCCTAAACGGTCGCCCTCTTTGCCGTCTGCTACCAGATGGCAAAGAAGTCCCACTTAACGGGCCGAGCCGTATCCCCTCTCTCTGTTTCTTTGTCTCCCTCTCGACCGCCCGCCTCTCTCCTTCCCCGCTGCTGCCGCCGCTGCCGGCCAGCCCTCCTCCCGCCTCCCCCCGCAAAGAGGAACCCCTTCGTGCCCCGTCGCCCCGCCGTGCCCCGTCGCCCCGCTGCCCCGCCGCGCCCCATCACCGGAGAGGCCAGTGCC